>NC_134364.1:8748811-8890603 GCF_048569485.1 Anomaloglossus baeobatrachus | reverse complement strand
CATCTAATGCCAGGTCCATCTAATGCCAGGTCTATCTAATGCCAGGTCCATCTAATGCCAGGTCCATCTAATGCCAGGTCCATCTAATGCCAGGTCTGTCTGATGCCAGGTCCATCTAATGCCAGGTCCATCTAATGCCAGGTCCATCTAATGCCAGGTCTATCTAATGCCAGGTCCGTCTGATGCCAGGTCCATCTAATGCCAGGTCTATCTAATGCCAGGTCCATCTAATGCCAGGTCTATCTAATGCCAGGTCTGTCTGATGCCAGGTCCATCTAATGCCAGGTCCATCTAATGCCAGGTCTATCTAATGCCAGGTCCATCTAATGCCAGGTCTGTCTGATGCCACCCTCTGTCCATCTAGTACTAATCTAGTCCTTACCTAATTCTGTCCGTCCTGATCTAGTCCTGCCCAGCAGCCGCTGCCTCCCTGGGCATAATCCTCAGTCACTTGCACAATCTGAACCCCTGACACAGTCACAGCCGAGGACATGATACAAAGTCACAATAGTGTGGCCCGTCCATATGAGCGTCCTCAGCCCCAGCACTCCCCCCACCCCAGGTACTGGTCCATATGAGTGTCCTCAGCCCCAGCACTCCCCCCACCCCAGGTACTGGTCCATATGAGTGTCCTCAGCCCCAGCACTCTCCCCACCCCAGGTACTGGTCCATATGAGTGTCCTCAGCCCCAGCACTCCCCCCACCCCAGGTACTGGTCCATATGAGTGTCCTCAGCCCCAGCACTCCCCCCACCCCAGGTACTGGTCCATATGAGCGTCCTCAGCCCCAGCACTCCCCCCACCCCAGGTACTGGTCCGTATGAGCGTCCTCAGCCCCAGCCATGCCAGGTCCATCTAATGCCAGGTCCATCTAATGCCAGGTCTATCTAATGCCAGGTCCATCTAATGCCAGGTCCATCTGATGCCACCCTCTGCCCATCTAATGCCCGGTCCATCTGATGCCAGGTCCATCTGATGCCACCCTCTGCCCATCTAATGCCCGGTCCATCTGATGCCAGGTCCATCTGATGCCACCCTCTGCCATCTAATGCCCGGTCCATCTGATGCCAGGTCCATCTGATGCCACCCTCTGCCCATCTAATGCCTGGTCCATCTGATGCCACCCTCTGTCCATCTAATGCCACCCTCTGTCCATCTGATGCCCGGTCCATCTAATGCCAGGTCCATCTGATGCCACCCTCTGCCCATCTAATGCCCGGTCCATCTAATGCCAGGTCCATCTGATGCCACCCTCTGTCCATCTAATGCCAGGTCCATCTAATGCCCGGTCCATCTAAAGCCACCCTCTGCCATCTAATGCCAGGTCCATCTAATGCCACCCTGTGTCCATCTAATGCCAGGTCCATCTGATGCCACCCTCTGTCCATCTGATGCCAGGTCCATCTAATGCCACCCTCTGTCCATCTAATGCCAGGTCCATCTGATGCCACCCTCTGTCCATCCGATGCCAGGTCCATCTAATGCCACCCTCTGTCCATCTAATGCCAGGTCCATCTAATGCCACCCTCTGCCATCTAATACCAGGTCCATCTAATGCCACCCTCTGCCATCTAATGCCAGGTCCATCTAATGCCACCCTCTGCCATCTAATACCAGGTCCATCTAATGCCACCCTCTGCCATCTAATACCAGGTCCATCTAATGCCAGGTCCGTCTGATGCCAGGTCCATCTAATGCCAGGTCTGTCTGATGCCAGGTCCATCTAATGCCACCCTCTGCCATCTAATACCAGGTCCATCTAATGCCAGGTCTATCTAATGCCAGGTCTATCTAATGCCTGGTCCGTCTGATGCCAGGTCCATCTAATGCCAGGTCTATCTAATGCCAGGTCCATCTGATGCCAGGTCCATCTAATGCCACCCTCTGCCATCTAATACCAGGTCCATCTAATGCCAGGTCTATCTAATGCCAGGTCTATCTAATGCCTGGTCCGTCTGATGCCAGGTCCATCTAATGCCAGGTCCATCTAATGCCAGGTCTATCTAATGCCAGGTCCATCTAATGCCACCCTCTGCCATCTAATACCAGGTCCATCTAATGCCAGGGCTATCTAATGCCAGGGCTATCTAATGCCAGGTCTGGCTGATGCCAGGTCCATCTAATGCCAGGTCTGTCTGATGCCAGGTCCATCTAATGCCAGGTCTGTCTGATGCCAGGTCCATCTAATGCCAGGTCCATCTAATGCCAGGTCTATCTAATGCCAGGTCCATCTAATGCCAGGTCCATCTAATGCCAGGTCCATCTAATGCCAGGTCTGTCTGATGCCAGGTCCATCTAATGCCAGGTCTATCTAATGCCAGGTCCATCTAATGCCAGGTCTATCTAATGCCAGGTCTGTCTGATGCCAGGTCCATCTAATGCCAGGTCTGTCTGATGCCAGGTCCATCTAATGCCAGGTCTATCTAATGCCAGGTCCATCTAATGCCAGGTCCATCTAATGCCAGGTCTATCTAATGCCAGGTCCATCTAATGCCAGGTCTGTCTGATGCCACCCTCTGTCCATCTAGTACTAATCTAGTCCTTACCTAATTCTGTCCGTCCTGATCTAGTCCTGCCCAGCAGCCGCTGCCTCCCTGGGCATAATCCTCAGTCACTTGCACAATCTGAACCCCTGACCCAGTCACAGCCGAGGACATGATACAAAGTCACAATAGTGTGGCCCGTCCATATGAGCGTCCTCAGCCCCAGCACTCCCCCCCACCCCAGGTACTGGTCCATATGAGTGTCCTCAGCCCCAGCACTCCCCCCACCCCAGGTACTGGTCCATATGAGTGTCCTCAGCCCCAGCACTCTCCCCACCCCAGGTACTGGTCCATATGAGTGTCCTCAGCCCCAGCACTCCCCCCACCCCAGGTACTGGTCCATATGAGTGTCCTCAGCCCCAGCACTCCCCCCACCCCAGGTACTGGTCCATATGAGCGTCCTCAGCCCCAGCACTCCCCCCACCCCAGGTACTGGTCCGTATGAGCGTCCTCAGCCCCAGCCATGCCAGGTCCATCTAATGCCAGGTCCATCTAATGCCAGGTCTATCTAATGCCAGGTCCATCTAATGCCAGGTCCATCTGATGCCACCCTCTGCCCATCTAATGCCCGGTCCATCTGATGCCAGGTCCATCTGATGCCACCCTCTGCCCATCTAATGCCCGGTCCATCTGATGCCAGGTCCATCTGATGCCACCCTCTGCCATCTAATGCCCGGTCCATCTGATGCCAGGTCCATCTGATGCCACCCTCTGCCCATCTAATGCCTGGTCCATCTGATGCCACCCTCTGTCCATCTAATGCCACCCTCTGTCCATCTGATGCCCGGTCCATCTAATGCCAGGTCCATCTGATGCCACCCTCTGCCCATCTAATGCCCGGTCCATCTAATGCCAGGTCCATCTGATGCCACCCTCTGTCCATCTAATGCCAGGTCCATCTAATGCCCGGTCCATCTAAAGCCACCCTCTGCCATCTAATGCCAGGTCCATCTAATGCCACCCTGTGTCCATCTAATGCCAGGTCCATCTGATGCCACCCTCTGTCCATCTGATGCCAGGTCCATCTAATGCCACCCTCTGTCCATCTAATGCCAGGTCCATCTGATGCCACCCTCTGTCCATCCGATGCCAGGTCCATCTAATGCCACCCTCTGTCCATCTAATGCCAGGTCCATCTAATGCCACCCTCTGCCATCTAATACCAGGTCCATCTAATGCCACCCTCTGCCATCTAATGCCAGGTCCATCTAATGCCACCCTCTGCCATCTAATACCAGGTCCATCTAATGCCACCCTCTGCCATCTAATACCAGGTCCATCTAATGCCAGGTCCGTCTGATGCCAGGTCCATCTAATGCCAGGTCTGTCTGATGCCAGGTCCATCTAATGCCACCCTCTGCCATCTAATACCAGGTCCATCTAATGCCAGGTCTATCTAATGCCAGGTCTATCTAATGCCTGGTCCGTCTGATGCCAGGTCCATCTAATGCCAGGTCTATCTAATGCCAGGTCCATCTGATGCCAGGTCCATCTAATGCCACCCTCTGCCATCTAATACCAGGTCCATCTAATGCCAGGTCTATCTAATGCCAGGTCTATCTAATGCCTGGTCCGTCTGATGCCAGGTCCATCTAATGCCAGGTCCATCTAATGCCAGGTCTATCTAATGCCAGGTCCATCTAATGCCACCCTCTGCCATCTAATACCAGGTCCATCTAATGCCAGGGCTATCTAATGCCAGGGCTATCTAATGCCAGGTCTGGCTGATGCCAGGTCCATCTAATGCCAGGTCTGTCTGATGCCAGGTCCATCTAATGCCAGGTCTGTCTGATGCCAGGTCCATCTAATGCCAGGTCCATCTAATGCCAGGTCTATCTAATGCCAGGTCCATCTAATGCCAGGTCCATCTAATGCCAGGTCCATCTAATGCCAGGTCTGTCTGATGCCAGGTCCATCTAATGCCAGGTCTATCTAATGCCAGGTCCATCTAATGCCAGGTCCATCTAATGCCAGGTCTATCTAATGCCAGGTCTGTCTGATGCCAGGTCCATCTAATGCCAGGTCTGTCTGATGCCAGGTCCATCTAATGCCAGGTCTATCTAATGCCAGGTCCATCTAATGCCAGGTCCATCTAATGCCAGGTCTATCTAATGCCAGGTCCATCTAATGCCAGGTCTGTCTGATGCCACCCTCTGTCCATCTAGTACTAATCTAGTCCTTACCTAATTCTGTCCGTCCTGATCTAGTCCTGCCCAGCAGCCGCTGCCTCCCTGGGCATAATCCTCAGTCACTTGCACAATCTGAACCCCTGACCCAGTCACAGCCGAGGACATGATACAAAGTCACAATAGTGTGGCCCGTCCATATGAGCGTCCTCAGCCCCAGCACTCCCCCCACCCCAGGTACTGGTCCATATGAGTGTCCTCAGCCCCAGCACTCCCCCCACTCCAGGTACTGGTCCATATGAGCGTCCTCAGCCCCAGCACTCTCCCCACCCCAGGTACTGGTCCATATGAGCGTCCTCAGCCCCAGCACTCCCCCCACCCCAGGTACTGGTCCATATGAGCGTCCTCAGCCCCAGCACTCTCCCCACCCCAGGTACTGGTCCATATGAGCGTCCTCAGCCCCAGCACTCTCCCCACCCCAGGTACTGGTCCATATGAGTGTCCTCAGCCCCAGCACTCCCCCCACCCCAGGTACTGGTCCATATGAGCGTCCTCAGCCCCAGCACTCCCCCCACCCCAGGTACTGGTCCATATGAGCGTCCTCAGCCCCAGCACTCTCCCCACCCCAGGTACTGGTCCATATGAGCGTCCTCAGCCCCAGCACTCTCCCCACCCCAGGTACTGGTCCATATGAGCGTCCTCAGCCCCAGCACTCCCCCCACCCCAGGTACTGGTCCATATGAGCGTCCTCAGCCCCAGCACTCTCCCCACCCCAGGTACTGGTCCATATGAGCGTCCTCAGCCCCAGCACTCCCCCCACCCCAGGTACTGGTCCATATGAGCGTCCTCAGCCCCAGCACTCTCCCCACCCCAGGTACTGGTCCATATGAGCGTCCTCAGCCCCAGCACTCCCCCCACCCCAGGTACTGGTCCATATGAGCGTCCTCAGCCCCAGCACTCTCCCCACCCCAGGTACTGGTCCATATGAGCGTCCTCAGCCCCAGCACTCCCCCCACCCCAGGTACTGGTCCATATGAGCGTCCTCAGCCCCAGCACTCTCCCCACCCCAGGTACTGGTCCATATGAGTGTCCTCAGCCCCAGCACTCTCCCCACCCCAGGTACTGGTCCATATGAGTGTCCTCAACCCCAGCACTCCCCCCACCCCAGGTACTGGTCCATATGAGTGTCCTCAGCCCCAGCACTCCCCCCACCCGGGTACTGGTCCATATGAGCGTCCTCAGCCCCAGCACTCCCCCCACCCCAGGTACTGGTCCATATGAGTGTCCTCAGCCCCAGCACTCTCCCCACCCCAGGTACTGGTCCATATGAGCGTCCTCAGCCCCAGCACTCCCCCCACCCCAGGTACTGGTCCATATGAGCGTCCTCAGCCCCAGCACTCCCCCCACCCCAGGTACTGGTCCATATGAGCGTCCTCAGCCCCAGCACTCCCCCCACCCCAGGTACTGGTCCATATGAGCGTCCTCAGCCCCAGCACTCCCCCCACCCCAGGTACTGGTCCATATGAGTGTCCTCAGCCCCAGCACTCTCCCCACCCCAGGTACTGGTCCATATGAGTGTCCTCAGCCCCAGCACTCTCCCCACCCCAGGTACTGGTCCATATGAGCGTCCTCAGCCCCAGCACTCTCCCCACCCGGGTACTGGTCCATATGAGTGTCCTCAGCCCCAGCACTCTCCCCACCCGGGTACTGGTCCATATGAGCGTCCTCAGCCCCAGCACTCTCCCCACCTCGGGTACTGGTCCATATGAGCGTCCTCAGCCCCAGCACTCTCCCCACCTCTGTTACTGGTCCATATGAGCATCCTCAGCCCAAGCACTCTCCCCACCTCGGGTACTGACCTGTATAAGCGTCCTCAGCCCCAGCACTCTCCCCACCCCTAGTACTGGTCCATTTGAGTGTCCTCAGCCCCAGCACTCCCCCCACCCCGGGTACTGGTCCATATGAGTGTCCTCAGCCCCAGCACTCTCCCCACCCGGGTACTGGTCCATATGAGCGTCCTCAGCCCCAGCACTCTCCCAACCCCAGGTACTGGTCCATATGAGTGTCCTAAGCCCCAGCACTCTCCCCACCCCGGGTACTGGTCCATATGAGCGTCCTCAGCCCCAGCACTCTCCCAACCCCAGGTACTGGTCCATATGAGTGTCCTAAGCCCCAGCACTCTCCCCACCCCGGGTACTGGTCCATATGAGTGTCCTAAGCCCCAGCACTCTCCCCCACCCTGGGTACTGGTCCGTATAAGCATCCTCAGCCCCAGCACTATCCCCACCCTAGGTACTGGTCCGTATGAGCGTCCTCAGCCCCAGCACTCTCCTCACCCCGGGTACTGGTCCGTATGAGTGTCCTCAGCCCCAGCACTATCCCCACCCCGGGTACTGGTCCATATATGAGCGTCCTCAGCCCCAGCACTCTCCCCACCCCGGGTACTGGTCCGTATGAGTGTCCCTCAGCCCCAGCACTCTCCCCACTTCGGGTACTGGTCCGTATGAGCGTCAGCCCCAGCACTCTCCCCACCCCGGGTACTGATCCGTATGAGCGTCAGCCCCAGCACTATCCCTACCCCGGGTACTGGTCCGTACGAGCGTCATCAGCCCCAGCACTCTCCCCACCTCGGGTACTGGTCCGTATGAGCGTCCTCAGCCCCAGCACTCTCCCCACCTCGGGTACTGGTCCATATGAGCGTCCTCAGCCCCAGCACTCTCCCCACCTCGGGTACTGGTCCATATGAGCGTCCTCAGCCCCAGCACTCTCCCCACCTCGGGTACTGGTCCATATGAGCGTCCTCAGCCCCAGCACTCTCGCCACCCCGGGTACTGGTCCATATGAGAGTCCTCAGCCCCAGCACTCTCCCCACCCCGGGTACTGGTCAGTATGGGTGTCCTCAGCTCCAGCACTATCCCCACCTCGGGTACTGGTCCATATGTCCTCAGCCCCAGCACTATCCCCACCCCGGGTACTGGTCCGTATGAGCGTCCTCAGCCCCAGCACTCCCCCCACCCCGGGTACTGGTCCATATGAGCGTCCTCAGCCCCACCACTCCCCCCTCCCCGGGTACTGGTCCATATGAGCGTCCTCAGCCCCAGCACTCTCCCCACCTTGGGTACTGGTCCGTATGAGCGTCCTCAGCCCCAGCACTCTCCCCACCCCGGGTACTGGTCCGTATGAGCGTCCTCAGCCCCAGCACTATCCCCACCCCGGGTACTGGTCCATATGAGCGTCCTCAGCCCCAGCACTCTCCCCACCCCGGGTACTGGTCCGTATGAGCGTCCTCAGCCCCAGCACTCTCCCCACCTCGGGTACTGGTCCGTATGAGCGTCCTCAGCCCCAGCACTCTCGCCACCTCGGGTACTGGTCCATATGAGCGTCCTCAGCCCCAGCACTCTCGCCACCTCGGGTACTGGTCCGTATGAGCATCCTCAGCCCCAGCACTCTCCCCACCCCGGGTACTGGTCCATATGAGCGTCCTCAGCCCCAGCACTCTCGCCACCTCGGGTACTGGTCCGTATGAGCATCCTCAGCCCCAGCACTCTCCCCACCTCGGGTACTGGTCCATATGAGCGTCCTCAGCCCCAGCACTCTCCCCACCCCGGGTACTGGTCCGTATTGTATTTGTGATTAGAAAAAAAAACACATAAAAACATGAAGATTATTTTTCGGTTCTTAGATCTTCTTTTTCTTTTATTACAGGAGACTTATCTCCAGCAGCAGTCACCAAATATTACAAGTTTGGAGTCAAGTTACTTAGGGAAAGCAGAGTGCAGGCATTATCGTTTCAGTGGTTGCCTATGCAGAGCGCAGCAGTGTAGATCAGATTTTCATGGGCTTCTGCGCTCTTCATATGCACCTAAGGCACAGCGGCGGTGACAGGACTGCCGCCCCAGACATCTGAACTTGTAGGTCACTTGGTGGGCACTGGCTGGGCCCCACCGGAACAGCACAGTAGGTTTGGGGGAGTGAAGTGTTCTGCCACCATATAGTGTGGTGCTTGGTGTTTCCCTGCCCCACATTACGCCACTGCGGAGAGTGGTGCGGTGTGTAAACAATGAGCAATCTCCCAGCAATGTGGAGCGCATAGTTCAGGGGCAGAGTCATCATCAGAAGTCAGAGCTGCCTGTGAGGGCACACCAGGGGGGCACACCAGAGACTACACCAGGGGGGCACACCAGAGGGCACACCAGAGGGAAGACCAGGGGGGCACACCAGAGGGAAGACCAGGGGGGCACACCAGAGGGGCCACCAGAGGGCGCACCAGAGACTACACCAGGGGGGCCACCAGAGGGGCAGACCAGAGGGAAGACCAGGGGGGCACACCAGAGGGCACACCAGAGGGAAGACCAGGGGGGCACACCAGAGGGCACACCAGAGGGCACACCAGAGGGAAGACCAGAGGGAAGACCAGGGGGAAGACCAGGGGGAAGACCAGGGGGAAGACCAGGGGGGCCCACCAGAGGGACGACCAGAGGGACGACCAGAGGGCACACCAGAGGGACGACCAGAGGGCACACCAGAGGGCACACCAGAGGGAAGACCAGAGGGCGCACCAGAGAGCGCACCAGAGGGCGCACCAGAGGGCGCACCAGAGGGCGCACCAGAGGGAAGACCAGAGGGAAGACCAGAGGGAAGACCAGAGGGAAGACCAGAGGGAAGACCAGAGGGAAGACCAGAGGGCACACCAGAGGGCACACCAGAGGGCACACCAGAGGGCACACCAGAGGGAAGACCAGAGGGAAGACCAGAGGGCACACCAGAGGGAAGACCAGAGGGAAGACCAGAGGGCACACCAGAGGGAAGACCAGAGGGCACACCAGAGGGCACACCAGAGGGAAGACCAGAGGGAAGACCAGAGGGAAGACCAGAGGGCACACCAGAGAGCGCACCAGAGGGAAGACCAGATGGCACACCAGAGGGCACACCAGAGGGAAAACCAGAGGGCACACCAGAGAGCGCACCAGAGAGCGCACCAGAGAGCGCACCAGAGGGAAGACCACAGGGCACACCAGAGGGCACACCAGAGGGAAGACCAGAGGGCACACCAGAGGGAAGACCAGAGGGAAGACCAGAGGGAAGACCAGAGGGAAGACCAGAGGGAAGACCAGAGGGAAGACCAGAGGGAAGACCAGAGGGAAGACCAGAGGGCACACCAGAGGGAAGACCAGAGGGCACACCAGAGGGAAGACCAGAGGGAAGACCAGAGGGAAGACCAGAGGGCACACCAGAGGGAAGACCAGAGGGCACACCAGAGGGAAGACCAGAGGGAAGACCAGAGGCCACACCAGAGGGAAGACCAGAGGGAAGACCAGAGGGAAGACAAGGAGGGCACACCAGAGAGCGCACTAGAGGGAAGACCAGATGGCACACCAGAGGGAAGACCAGAGGGCGCACCAGAGGGAAGACCAGAGGGCGCACCAGAGGGAAGACCAGAGGGCACACCAGAAGGCACACCAGAGGGAAGACCAGAGGGCACACCAGAGAGCGCACCAGAGAGCGCACCAGAGAGCGCACCAGAGGGAAGACTAGAGGGAAGACCAGAGGGAAGACCAGAGGGCACACCAGAGGGAAGACCAGAGGGAAGACCAGAGGGAAGACCAGAGGCCACACCAGAGGGAAGACCAGAGGGAAGACCAGAGGGAAGACCAGGAGGGCACACCAGAGAGCGCACTAGAGGGAAGACCAGATGGCACACCAGAGGGAAGACCAGAGGGCGCACCAGAGGGAAGACCAGAGGGCACACCAGAAGGCACACCAGAGGGAAGACCAGAGGGCACACCAGAGAGCGCACCAGAGAGCGCACCAGAGGGAAGACTAGAGGGAAGACCAGAGGGCACACC
This sequence comes from Anomaloglossus baeobatrachus, assembly GCF_048569485.1. Lineage (NCBI taxonomy): Eukaryota > Metazoa > Chordata > Amphibia > Anura > Aromobatidae > Anomaloglossus > Anomaloglossus baeobatrachus. The sequence continues at coordinate 8,880,089 of NC_134364.1, read as the reverse complement.
AGAGGGCACACCAGAGGGCACACCAGAGGGCACACCAGAGGGAAGACCAGAGGGAAGACCAGAGGGAAGACCAGAGGGAAGACCAGAGGGAAGACCAGAGGGAAGACCAGAGGGAAGACCAGTGGGAAGACCAGTGGGAAGACCAGTGGGAAGACCAGTGGGAAGACCAGAGGGAAGACCAGAGGGAAGACCAGAGGGAAGACCAGAGGGAAGACCAGTGGGAAGACCAGTGGGAAGACCAGAGGGAAGACCAGAGGGCACACCAGAGGGAAGACCAGAGGGAAGACCAGAGGGCGCACCAGAGGGAAGACCAGAGGGAAGACCAGAGGGCGCACCAGAGGGAAGACCAGAGGGAAGACCAGAGGGCGCACCAGAGGGAAGACCAGAGGGAAGACCAGAGGGCGCACCAGAGGGAAGACCAGAGGGCGCACCAGAGGGAAGACCAGAGGGCGCACCAGAGGGAAGACCAGAGGGTGCACCAGAGGGAAGACCAGAGGGCGCACCAGAGGGAAGACCAGAGGGCGCACCAGAGGGAAGACCAGAGGGTGCACCAGAGGGAAGACCAGAGGGCGCACCAGAGGGAAGACCAGAGGGCGCACCAGGGGGGCACACCAGAGGGAAGACCAGAGGGCACACCAGGAAGGCACACCAGAGGGAAGACCAGAGGGCACACCAGAGGGAAGACCAGGGGGGCACACCAGAGGGAAGACCAGGGGGGCACACCAGAGGGAAGACCAGAGGGGCACACCAGAGGGAAGACCAGAGGGAAGACCAGTGGGAAGACCAGTGGGAAGACCAGTGGGAAGACCAGTGGGAAGACCAGTGGGAAGACCAGTGGGAAGACCAGAGGGAAGACCAGAGGGAAGACCAGAGGGAAGACCAGAGGGAAGACCAGAGGGAAGACCAGAGGGAAGACCAGAGGGAAGACCAGTGGGAAGACCAGTGGGAAGACCAGTGGGAAGACCAGTGGGAAGACCAGAGGGAAGACCAGAGGGCACACCAGAGGGAAGACCAGAGGGAAGACCAGAGGGCGCACCAGAGGGAAGACCAGAGGGAAGACCAGAGGGCGCACCAGAGGGAAGACCAGAGGGAAGACCAGAGGGAAGACCAGAGGGAAGACCAGAGGGCGCACCAGAGGGAAGACCAGAGGGCGCACCAGAGGGAAGACCAGAGGGCGCACCAGAGGGAAGACCAGAGGGCGCACCAGAGGGAAGATCAGAGGGTGCACCAGAGGGAAGACCAGAGGGCGCACCAGAGGGAAGACCAGAGGGCGCACCAGGGGGGCACACCAGAGGGAAGACCAGAGGGCACACCAGGAAGGCACACCAGAGGGAAGACCAGAGGGCACACCAGAGGGAAGACCAGGGGGGCACACCAGAGGGAAGACCAGGGGGGCACACCAGAGGGAAGACCAGAGGGCACACCAGAGGGAAGACCAGAGGGCACACCAGAGGGAAGACCAGAGGGAAGACCAGAGGGCACACCAGAGGACACACCAGGGGGAAGACCAGAGGCCACACCAGAGAGCGCACCAGAGGGCACACCAGAGGGCACACCAGAGGGCACACCAGGGGGAAAACCAGAGGGCACACCAGAGAGCGCACCAGAGGGAAAACCAGAGGGCACACCAAGGGGGCACACCAGAGGGAAGACCAGAGGGCACACCAGAGGGAAGACCAGGGGGGCACACCAGAGGGAAGACCAGAGGGCACACCAGGGGGCACACCAGGGGGAAGACCAGAGGGCACACCAGAGAGCGCACCAGAGGGAAGACCAGAGGGCACACCAGAGGGAAGACCAGAGGACACACCAGAGGGAAGACCAGAGGGCACACCAGAGGGCACACCAGAGGGCACACAAGGGGGCACACAAGGGGGAAGACCAGAGGGCACACCAGAGAGCGCACCAGAGGGAAAACCAGAGGGCACACCAGGGGGGCACACCAGAGGGAAGACCAGAGGGAAAACCAGAGGGAAAACCAGAGGGCACACCAGAGGGAAGACCTGAGGGCACACCAGAGGGAAGACCAGAGGGAAAACCAGAGGGAAAACCAGAGGGAAGACCTGAGGGCACAACAGACGGAAAACCAGAGGGAAGACCAGAGGGCACACCAGGGGGCACACCAGACAGCGCACCAGAGGGAAGACCAGAGGGAAGACCAGAAGGAAGACCAGAAGGAAGACCAGAAGGAAGACCAGAAGGAAGACCAGAGGGCACACCAGAGGGAAGACCAGAGGGCACACCAGAGGGAAGACCAGAGGGCACACCAGACGGAAAATCAGAGGGAAGACCAGAGGGAAAACCAGAGGGCACACCAGGGGGCACACCAGACGGCGCACCAGAGGGAAGACCAGAGGGAAGACCAGAAGGAAGACCAGAGGGCACACGAGAGGGAAGACCTGAGGGCACACCAGACGGAAAACCAGAGGGCACACCAGACGGAAAACCAGAGGGAAGACCAGAGGGCACACCAGGGGGCACACCAGACAGCGCACCAGAGGGAAGACCAGAGGGAAGACCAGAAGGAAGACCAGAGGGAAGACCAGAGGGCACACCAGAGGGAAGACCAGAGGGCACACCAGAGGGAAGACCAGAGGGCACACCAGAGGGAAGACCAGAGGGCACACCAGAGGGAAGACCAGAGGGCACACCAGAGGGAAGACCAGAGGGCACACCAGAGGGAAGACCAGAGGGCACACCAGAGGGAAGACCAGAGGGCACACCAGAGGGAAGACCAGAGGGCACACCAGAGGGAAGACCAGAGGGCACACCAGAGGGAAGACCAGAGGGCGCACCATGGGGGCACAACAGTGGGAAGACCAGAGGGCACACCAGGAGCAGACCAGAGGGCGCACCAGGGGGGCACACCAGAGGGAAGACCAGAGGGTGCACCAGGGGGAAGACCAGAGGGCGCACCAGGGGGGCACACCAGAGGGAAGACCAGAGGGCACACCATGGGGGCACATAGTGGGAAGACCAGAGGGCACACCAGGGGGGCACACCAGAGGGAAGACCAGAGGGAAGACCAGAGGGAAGACCAGAGGGTGCACCAGGGGGGCACCTCAGTGGGTAGACCAGAGGGTGCACCAGGGGGGCACAACAGAGGGAAGACCAGGGGGGCACACCAGAGGGAAGACCAGAGGGTGCACCAGGGGGGCACAGCAGTGGGTAGACCAGAGGGCGCACCAGGGGGGCACACCAGAGGGAAGACCAGAGGGCACACCAGGGGTGCACAACAGAGGGAATACCAGAGGGCACACCAGGGGGGCACACCAGGAGCAGACCAGAGGGCGCACCAGGGGGGCACACCAGAGGGAAGACCAGAGGGCGCACCAGAGGGGCACACCAGAGGGAAGACCAGAGGGCACACCAGGGGGGCACAACATAGAAAAGACCAGAGGGCACACCAGGAGGGCACAACATAGAAAAGACCAGAGGGCAGAGCAGGGCAAGACTAGGGGGCACATCAGGGGAACATTAGAGGGAAGACCAGAGAAATAGCAGAGGAAAGACCAGGGAACACACCAGTGGGGCAAGAAGGGGCAGACCAGGGCAAGACTGGGGGGATATCAGGGAACATTAGAGGAAAGACCAGATGGCAGACCAGGGAGCACACCAGAGGGCAGACTGGGGGGAATCAGGGGGGCACACCAGAGGGAAGACCAGAGAGAAGAGTAGGGGGAAGACCAAGGGGTAGAGCAGGGGCAGACCAGGGAACACACTAAGGGACAGAACAAGGGGTAGACCTGAGGACATATCATGGGGACACCAAGGAGCAGATCGGGGGAAGACCAGGCAACAGAATAGGGGACACACCAAGGGGTACATTAAAAGACACACAAGGGGGCACATCTGGGGGAAGACCAGGGGGATAACCAGAAGACACATAAGGGTGCAGAGCAGGGGGCACACCAGAGGGAAGACCAGAGGTTACCCCAGGGAGAAGACCAGGGGGGCACCAAGGGGAACATTAGGGGGAAGACAAGAGGGCACACCAGGGAGAATACCAGAGGGCACGCTAAGAGGGCACCAAGTGGCAGACCAGGGGAAGAGCAGGGGGAAGACCAGGCAACAGAATAGGGACACATAAGGAGGCATAAAAGGGGGAAATCCAGGGAAGACACCAGAGGGCAGAGAAGTGGCATACCAAGGGGCAGACCAGAGGGTACATCAAGGGGCACACTAGGGGGTAGACCAGTGGACAGAACAGTGAGTAGACCAGACGACAGAATAGGGGACACACCAGGGGGAAGAACAGGGGGCCATCACGCTACCCGGGAGGGGGGTCTGGAATGATGCAATGTTCTCTTCTGTTTAAATGTTAACCCTTTCCTACTCCATGTCATACTATTAGGTGACGGAGCACATCGGGGTGTATGGAGCAGTGTTACACAGCCGCCACCTGCCTCTAACAGCCTTGATCATTCCTGATGTTTAACCCTACCGAGTTTTACGTAACGCTTTCCCGGGGGTCTCTACGTTCAGGCTCCCAATGCAGCCATATCACAGGGCGCTGATTGGCTGCCACCCCAGGGGGTCTAGAGAAAGCCCCATCAATGCCGCCTTGGAGCCTGAAGCCCGGACAATACTGAATATTGTTCTATGTCTGAACTGGGTGCAAAAAACCTAAAAAACATCACTATGGGGAGATAAGGTATGCACACCAGTGACTATGGAAGGGGAATACATGGAATAGCAGAAACTGCTGTGTGAATACTGACATGAAAAATTCAATAGCTATTTGTAAGAATGAAATGTGAAAAATGGAATCTGCATTACTGCCATGAATATATGAATAAAGAGAAATTTAGCTACTGAATTGATCAATGCAGAAGAGCCCCAACACTACGCCAAAGTATTTCTCTACGTTGGGGTCCCTAGCTTGTGTGTGTCCTCTCATGCAGTTAAAAAACTGGGTTTTTTGCACCCAGTTCAGACATAGAATGGAGTTCCAAACGTTATTCCTTAATGTTAGTAGTTTTTCGTTTGTGAACCCTCCCCATACACACCTATTGCCAATCCACATTATACGCATATATAGCCTGGGTCTCAGCGTCCCATACACGGTAAGTTTTTTTTAACTGCATGAGAGGACACACACAAGCTAGGGACCCCAACGTAGAGAAATACTTTGGCGTAGTGTTGGGGTCTGTTGCATTGATCAATTCAGTAGCTAAATTTCTCTTTATTCATATGTTCATGGCAGTAATGCAGATTCCATTTTTCACATTTCATTCTTACAAATAGCTATTGAATTTTTCATGTCAGTATTCACACAGCAGTTTCTGCTATTCCATGTATTCCCCTTCCATAGTCACTGGTGTGCATACCTTATCTCCCCATAATACTGAATATTGAACAGGAGGTCGCAGGTTCAGATTTCCAGAAGAACTAAAAAAAAGGTGTAAAAAACAAAACTTCTAAAAGCACCTAAAAATCTGCAGAAACCTTCGTGTCCCCTTTATCATAGGTAAAAAATGAAATAGAAAAGATGAAAGTTTATTCGGCCTCTGGAAGTGTCCGATCTATCGATGTATAAAGGTATTTAACCCATAAGGTGCAGGGAGTTACTCGGGTACGGCCCCTCCAGAAAATGATCAAAATGTAATAACTCGCCCATAATGGAAGCAGCTATATGCTGGAAAACCTGCAGGGAACCACAAGTCCCAGCATCCCAGGTGGCGGAGTGACAGCACTGCTCCTCTATCTCTCTGCAGCCTGGAGAGCAGCTGTCCCAGCACCGCCAGCCTCCCTGCACAGCCGCACCGCCAGCCTCCCTGCACAGCTTCACCGCCAGCCTCCCTGCACAGCCTCACCGCCAGCCTCCCTGCACAGCCGCACCGCCACCCTCACTGCCAGCCTCCCTGCACAGCCGCACCGCCAGCCTCCCTGCACAGCCGCACCGCCAGCCTCCCTGCACAGCTTCACCGCCAGCCTCCCTGCACAGCCTCACCGCCAGCCTCCCTGCACAGCCGCACCGCCAGCCTCCCTGCACAGCCACACCGCCAGCCTCCCTGCACAGCCGCACCGCCAGCCTCCCTGCACAGCTTCACCGCCAGCCTCCCTGCACAGCCTCACCGCCAGCCTCCCTGCACAGCCGCACCGCCAGCCTCCCTGCACAGCCGCACCGCCAGCCTCCCTGCACAGCCGCACCGCCAGCCTCCCTGCACAGCCGCACCGCCAGCCTCCCTGCACAGCTTCACCGCCAGCCTCCCTGCACAGCTTCACCGCCAGCCTCCCTGCACAGCCTCACCGCCAGCCTCCCTGCACAGCCTCACCGCCAGCCTCCATGCACAGCTTCACCGCCAGCCTCCATGCACAGCTTCACCTCCAGCCTCCCTGCACAGCCTCCCTGCACAGCCTCACCGCCAGCCTCCCTGCACAGCCTCACTGCCAGCCTCCCTGCACAGACGCACCGCCAGCCTCCCTGCACAGACGCACCGCCAGCCTCCCTGCACAGACGCACCGCCAGCCTCCCTGCACAACCACCATGCACAGCCCCACCACCAGCCTCCCTGCACAGCTTCACCGCCAGCCTCCCTGCACAGCTTCACCGCCAGCCTCCCTGCACAGCCGCACCGCCAGCCTCCCTGCACAACCTCCCTGCACAACCTCCATGCACAGCTTCACCGCCAGCCTCCCTGCACAGCCTCACCTCCAGCCTCCCTGCACAGCTTCACCTCCAGCCTCTCTGCACAGCCTCACCGCCAGCCTCCATGCACAGCCTCACCGCCAGCCTCCCTGCACAGCTTCACCTCCAGCCTCTCTGCACAGCCGCACCGCCAGCCTCCCTGCACAGCCGCACCGCCAGCCTCCCTGCACAGCCGCACCGCCAGCCTCCCTGCATAACCTCCATGCACAGCCTCACCACCAGCCTCCCTGCACAGCCTCAGCCTCACCGCCAGCCTCCCTGCACAACCTCCCTGCACAGCTTCACCGCCAGCCTCCCTGCACAGCCGCACCGCCAGCCTCCCTGCACAACCTCCATGCATAGCTTCACCGCCAGCCTCCCTGCACTGCCAGCCTCCCTGCACAACCTCCCTGCAGAACCGCACCACCAGCCTCCCTGCACAGCCGCACCACCAGCCTCTCTGCATAGCCTCACCTCCAGCCTCCCTCCACAGCCTCACCAGCAGCCTCCATGCAAAACCTCCATACCAGCCTCTCTGCACAGCCTCACGGACAGCCACCATACCAGCCTCCCTGCCCAACCTCCATGCACAGCTTCACCGCCAGCCTCCCTGCACAGCCGCACCGCCAGCCTCCCTGCACAGCCGCACCGCCAGCCTCCCTGCACAACCTCCATGCACAGCCTCACCACCAGCCTCCCTGCACAACCTCCATGCACAGCCTCAACCCCAGCCTCCCTGCACAACCTCCATGCACAGCTTCACCGCCAGCCTCCCTGCACAGCCTCCCTCCACAGCCTCTTTGCACAGCCTCACCAGCAGCCTCCCTGTACAGCCTCACCTCCAGCCTCCCTCCACAGCCTCACCAGCAGCCTCCCTGTACAGCCTCACCTCCAGCCTCCCTCCACAGCCTCACCTCCAGCCTCCCTCCACAGCCTCCTTGCACAACCTCCATACCAGCCTCTCTGCACAGCCTCACCTCCAGCCTCCCCATCAGCCACCATACCAGCCTCACCAGCAGCCTCCCTGCACAGGCTCACCGCCAGCATCCCTGCCAAGCCTCCCCAGCAGCCTCCATACCAGCCTCTCTGCACAGTCTCGCTGCCAGGCATTCCAACCCCCTGACATCATGGGCAGCTCATCCCTGCACAGAGCCACGTGTCCTTCCGCGGGCACCAGTCTCCCCCTCCGCTCCTGTATGAGCGGTGCCCGCGCCCCTCCCCCGCACAGCTGGCATCAGCAGCAGTAATGCCACAGGAGCACGGACTATTTCACAAAAAGATTCTCGCACCCACAGCGGAGCCGCCTCACAGCGCGCACTGATCTGCTGCCAGCGCCAGACAGACAGGAAGTGAGGAGCTGAGAGACTGCAGCCGAGAGGTGAGGACCGGGGGGCTGCGGGGTGTACTGTGGGGGGGCTGTATGGTGTTTGGGGGCTTCAGAGTGTACTATGTGGGGGAAGCTGCACAGTGTGTGAGGGGCTGTGGGGTGCTGCACAGTATGTGGGGGGCTTCAGAGTGTACTATGTGGGGGCTGCACAGCGTGTGAGGGGCTGTGGGGGCTGCACAGTGTGTGAGGGGCTGTGGGGTGCTGCACAGTATGTGGGGGGCTTCAGAGTGTACTATGTGGGGGCTGCACAGTGTGTGAGGGGCTGTGGGGGCTGCACAGCGTGTGTGGGGTGCTGCACAGCGTGTGTGGGGTGCTGCACAGCGTGTGAGGGGCTGTGGGGTGCTGCACAGTGTGTGAGGGGCTGTGGGGTGCTGCACAGCGTGTGAGGGGCTGTGGGGCGCTGCACAGCGTGTGAGGGGCTGTGGGGCGCTGCACAGCGTGTGAGGGGCTGTGGGGCGCTGCACAGCGTGTGAGGGGCTGTGGGGCGCTGCACAGCGTGTGAGGGGCTGTGGGGCGCTGCACAGCGTGTGAGGGGCTGTGGGGCGCTGCACAGTATTTGGGGGGCTTCAGAGTGTACTATGTGGGGGCTGCACAGTGTGTGAGGGGCTGTGGGGGCTGCACAGCGTGTGTGGGGTGCTGCACAGCGTGTGTGGGGTGCTGCACAGCGTGTGTGGGGGCTGCACAGCGTGTGTGGGGTGCTGCACAGCGTGTGAGGGGCTGTGGGGTGCTGCACAGCGTGTGAGGGGCTGTGGGGTGCTGCACAGCGTGTGAGGGGCTGTGGGGTGCTGCACAGCGTGTGAGGGGCTGTGGGGTGCTGCACAGCGTGTGAGGGGCTGTGGGGCGCTGCACAGCGTGTGAGGGGCTGTGGGGCGCTGCACAGCGTGTGAGGGGCTGTGGGGCGCTGCACAGCGTGTGAGGGGCTGTGGGGCGCTGCACAGCGTGTGAGGGGCTGTGGGGCGCTGCACAGTATTTGGGGGGCTTCAGAGTGTACTATGTGGGGGCTGCACAGTGTGTGAGGGGCTGTGGGGTGCTGCACAGTATTTGGGGGGCTTCAGAGTGTACTATGTGGGGGCTGCACAGCGTGTGAGGGGCTGTGGGGTGCTGCACAGCGTGTGAGGGGCTGTGGGGTGCTGCACAGCGTGTGAGGGGCTGTGGGGTGCTGCACAGCGTGTGAGGGGCTGTGGGGTGCTGCACAGCGTGTGAGGGGCTGTGGGGTGCTGCACAGCGTGTGAGGGGCTGTGGGGTGCTGCACAGTATTTGGGGGCTTCAGAGTGTACTATATGGGGGCTGCACAGTGTGTGAGGGGCTGTGGGGTGCTGCACAGTGTGTGAGGGGCTGTGGGGGGCTGCACAGTGTGTGGGGGGCTGCACAGTGTGTGGGGGGCTGCACAGTGTGTGGGGGGCTGTGGGGGGGGGGGCTGCACAGTGTGTGAGGGGCTGCACAGTGTGTGGGGGGCTGCACAGTATGTGGAGGGCTTCAGAGTGTACTATGTGGGGGCTGCATAGTGTGTGAGGGGCTGTGGGGTGCTGCACAGTATGTGGAGGGCTTCAGAGTGTACTATGTGGGGGCTGCACAGTGTGTGAGGGGGGCTGTACAGTGTACTGTGAGGGGCTGCGCAGTGTATTCTGGTTGCAGGGTGTACGTTGGGGGGTGCACTGTGTGTTGGGGGGCTTGTGCTGTGGAGTCTGGAGGACTAGTATTTACATGACAAAGAGCAAAGGAGTGAAGCAGCAGCTCTGCCCTGGATCTGTGCAACAGTTGAGAACTTACATTGTACCGCTGTGTACCCCAGGACTGATATGTTGTACCTCAGGACTGTTATGTTGTACCGCTGTGTACCCCAGGACTGTTATGTTGTTCCCGCTGTGTACCCCAGGACTGTTATGTTGTACCGCTGTGTTCCCCAGGACTGATATGTTGTACCTCAGGACTGTTATGTTGTACCGCTGTGTACCTCAGGACTGTTATGTTGTACCGCTGTGTACCTCAGGACTGTTATGTTGTACCGCTGTGTTCCCCAGGACTGTTATGTTGTACCGCTGTGTTCCCCAGGACTGTTATGTTGTACCTCAGGACTGTTATGTTGTACCGCGTTGTACCTCAGGACTGTTATGTTGTACCGCTGTGTTCCCCAGGACTGTTATGTTGTACCGCGTTGTACCTCAGGACTGTTATGTTGTACCCCAGGACTGTTATGTTGTACCGCGTTGTACCTCAGGACTGTTATGTTGTACCTCAGGACTGTTATGTTGTACCGCGTTGTACCCCAGGACTGTTATGTTGTACCGCGTTGTACCCCAGGACTGTTATGTTGTACCGCGTTGTACCCCAGGACTGTTATGTTGTACCGCGTTGTACCCCAGGACTGTTAGGTTGTACCTCAGGACTGTTATGTTGTACCTCAGGACTGTTATGTTGTACCGCGTTGTACCCCAGGACTGTTATGTTGTACCCCAGGACTGTTATGTTGTACCTCAGGACTGTTATGTTGTACCTCAGGACTGTTATGTTGTACCTCAGGACTGTTATGTTGTACCTCAGGACTGTTATGTTGTACCTCAGGACTGTTATGTTGTACCGCGTTGTACCTCAGGACTGTTATGTTGTTCCCCAGGACTGTTATGTTGTTCCCCAGGACTGTTATGTTGTTCCCCAGGACTGTTATGTTGTTCCCCAGGACTGTTATGTTGTTCCCCAGGACTGTTATGTTGTTCCCCAGGACTGTTATGTTGTTCCCCAGGACTGTTATGTTGTTTCCCAGGACTGTTATGTTGTACTGTACCGCTGTGTACCCCTGGATTGATACGTTGTACCGCACTGTACTGCTGTGTTTGTCAGTAGAGTCATGTTGTCCCTTGTGTTATGTCCTGATACATTGTATCTTGTGCGTTCTGCAGAATGTGTCTGATTGTGTTTGTTATATACTGTACTTCCCAGAGTGACCCGTGTGTGTGCGGGGTGCTCCGTGGAGTGATTGGGGGGACGGTGCTTTTTCTGCTGTAGGGTCATGCAGTTTGGGGGTAGTTGGGTCCAGGTTGGGGGTTGGGAGCGTTCTTGGAAGTCTGGATGGGATGTTCATGGGTCTATATTAAGCAGTGACTGTAGCAGGGGATCCAGGCCCTGGCAGCGCAGACTGTCCCCTCTGTGCTCCAGCAGAGAGTGGGGGCTTCTGTCACTCGGGACCCTGCACTGTTATCGGGTCTCTTCATATATTTTCGTCATTGCATGGGTTATACCGGGACCTCCTCCAGTGGTTTCCTGTGAAAACATTATTTCATTTGTCTTTTTGGTGGTGTCTTGCACCTGTTTTTGATTTTTGCTTCATCTATTTATTTTTACGTCTGTTTTATGTGCTTGCCTCTTTTTGTTATGTTTGTAATTGCAGGAGGGTTTTTATTTTCCAGGTGTTCACTGCTGATAATTTGTGTAACGCTGGTCCTACCTATAGTGATTTTTTTTTTTTTTTATTATTATTCCTGTACGCCTGACATTTTTGTGCAACTTCTTTGCAGAATGTGCGACCCTTTGCTCTAACAGGAGACCCCAAAAAGCATGTGCAAAATCCTTGAACCTTGTACACCATGGTAAAGATTTTAGATACTACAAGACAACAGCAAATAGTGACATGAAAAGCCTGCAAATGCTGCACGGGCGCTTGTCTTTATGTTGTGACCCTGATTTGTATCAGACACCGGTCAATGTTCGGTCCTAGAGAATTATCAGGGCTTGTTACATGAATGTATTCCTTTTTAGGGGATGATCGCTGATATTGGGGTGTATATGAATCCGGTCTGTAGATTCTGATCTGCAGCATTGTAAATGGTCGGATGATACAAACCCTAGAATGTCTTTTTGCTGACAGTATCAATGCTATTTTTCTGTTTAGTTTCTTGTTACTTTTCCTGGAGCAAAATGTTCATCTGTGAAGTATCAACGGCCGCGTTTACCTTGAGGCTAAATTCTGGTTCAGAGCTTTTTGGACAGATTTGTTTAAAGCATTTGTGTCAAATTGTAAAGTTATTCCTGATTTATAGGATATGGGACTACTTGGTGAACGCCAGGGGTCCGGTTAGGCTCTGCAGAGCCCCCATCTGAAGGAGCTTATGTGCACATGCTCGACCCTCCATTCATTCTCTATGGCACTGCTGGTGAAAATCGCGCAGTGTGTACTCGGTTATAACAACCGTACCACAGAGAATTAAAAGTAAACTTTGCATGCTTCACCTCTGCTCCATGCACAGCTGCTTTATTGGGGTCACCAGGGATCCCAGCATAGGCTACAAGAGCTGAGCATCTTTCCTAATCTGTGCCATAAAGCTATCAGTGGCTTTGTTTTCTGTGACCTAAAAGGAATTGTCTGGTCACAATACCAGGATGGAGCAGGACCACATGACAAACAGGTGCCTAAATTGTCAACTTTATACCGCAAATGTTTTTGCAGACTGCAGCGTTGCCCTGTAGTGATGGTGGGGTATTGGGGTGTTTGTCCTTGTGGGGGTGCACTTAGGCTGCTTTCACACATCTGGTTTTTGCAGTGCGGCTCAATCCGGTTCAAAAACCTAAGGGTACTTTCACACATCCGGATTTTTGCTCTGCGGCACAATACGGCGTTCTGCAGAAAAACCGCAACCGGCTTTTGTAACGCCGATTGCGGTTTTTTTTGCATTGACTTACATTAGTGCCGCATTGTGCCGTAGGGGCTTGCGTTCGGTCCGGTTTTTGCCGCATGCGGCAGATTTAGCCGATGCGGCGGCCGGATCGAACGTACCCTGCAACGTTTTTTGCTCCGGCAAAAAACACCGCATCCGGCCGCTGCGGCGCATTTTTCAATGCATCCCTATGGAGGCCGGATGCGGCGCGATGCGGAAAAAACCGCATCCGGTCGCCGCATGCGGTATTTTCCACTGCGCATGCTCAGTAGCATGCCGCAACCGGAAAAAACCGGACCGGCCGCATGTAAAAACGTATGCAAAGGATGCGGTGTTTTCACCGCATCCGTTGCATAGTTTTCACAGCCGGATTGAGCCGCAGGGCTCAAACCGGATGTGTGAAAGTAGCCTAAGCAACGGATGCAGCGAAAAAAACGGATCCATTACACAAGTTTTTCTATGCGGCCTGTCCGTTTTTTGACGGATGCGGCTTGATACTGAGCATGCGCAGTGCAAAAAAAACGCATCCGGTGGCCGGATGTGTTTTTTTTGCTGCAGGACACTGCATCCGGCGTCCATAGGCTTGCATTGTAAATCGCGCCGGCGCAATATGGTTTTTTTGCCTCACAAAAAACCGTGCCATGCAACGTTCCATCTGGCCGCCGCATGGGCTAAATATGCTGCATCTGGCAAAAACCAGATGCAACGCAAGGCCATGCGGAAAAAACGCAACTGGCTGCAAAAAAAACGGTTGCGCTTTTTTCTGCAAAGCGCCGTATTGTGCCGCTCAGCAAAAACCGGATGTATGAAAGCAGCCTTATGTAGTCACTCATCTAATATAGATGTCACTAAGCTGGCATGGTGCACTTCATGTATCAGCAGTCGTGTCCGTTGGCATTTTATTGTTAAGCGCCCCCACCCTGTGGATGATGGGAGTGTGAGTAGTTGTTCATTTGCTCTTTGCCACGTCTGTCTTTTATCATGGTGGCTGCAATGTACGGATGTTGGGACCAGGTATTGGTGTAATTCTGGCTTTTTTTTTTTTTTTTTTGCATTGTCGTTCTCATTACATTTTTTTTTGTCTTGCTAATGGCTTTTGCAGACAAAGGCCACGGCCTAAGGCCCTGTGCACACTGCATATTTATCCACTTTTTTTTGCGTTTTTGCTGCAGAAATTTACATTTAGGCTATGTGCGCACTTTGCATCGAGGTAGTTGCAGTTTTAAACGCATCCTATGGCAGAAATTGCTTTTGCCAAAGTTGCTTTTGACCATCAAAGCGCTATAAATATGCGTGCGTATTTACCGCGTTTTTAGCGCTTTTTACATGCTTTTTCATTGCATAAAGACAGATGCGTTTTGAACATAAAGACACTGCTAAATAAAGTTTAAACAGTCAAACACTATGAAAAAAACGGAAAACATTTTAACAAATATCATGCGTAAGATCATACACAAAATAGATAATTTACTTGAAATTGTAACTTTTAATATATTTATGCATAAAATAAAGTTAAATCATGGATTTTCATTAATTTAATTGTCGGACTATGTGCGTGTGTAAAGGGACATGATATCATTATTTTAATTGACTAAACACATGCTTTTATTTTGTTAAAAACATGTTTTCTGCATAAAAAAAGCATGTAAAACGCTGGTATTTTGATTTAGCTTGCATTTTGACTTCTCATTGACTTCAATGTTATCAAAACGCAGATCAAATGGCAAAAACAACTGACCTGTTGCTTCTTTGAACGCTGAATTTTTGCCCAAATTTATGCAAATTAAACGCGGCGTTTAGAAGAGCAAAGTGCGCACAAGAAAGCTCAATGTCCCATTGACTTTGCTTGAAAAGCAAAACGCAAGCATTTTGGCATGAAAACGCTGCAGTTCAAAACGCAGCTAAAAACGCAAAGTGCGGACATAGCCTTAGATTGTTACATTTTATTTTCATGGATGGATACTTTGTAACAAACAGGATGGGAGAGACTGGTGCTGAGCTCACAGAGCATTGTCTGCGCTGTAGTACGCGTCCGGGGGTCGGCTGGCATGAGCAGAGTTAATCTCATTTCAGTGTCTGTGTCCCGCTCCTGCTGATGTTCTGGAACATTCCATGAATGATCAGGAGGTTTCCTGTAGGTCCGGTCTGCGGAGGTGATGACCCCGCTGTGTCAGGTGTGGTCCGGAGTTACCACACTGTGCAGCCAGCGGGCACTCACTCACGGGTCTTGTGATTTTAGTTTTTATTTTTTTCCCTTCTGCTCAACTTGGCAAAAAGTGATCCTCTAGTTGGCAGCTAAATGAACCCACAAGAATTCACTGAGTATGATGGAGAGATATGAGACTCGCCTCAGCACAGAGCTATTTGCTCGCTGCTTAGCTACATCCAGCAACAAAGCACATCAGTAATAGCCTTACTGCCCACACCGGGCCTTTACTGTAACGTAAGTGCACTTAAAGGGGATCTCTACAGTCATTCTTGCTTCATAATTTTCTGAAGATTAATTTCTTAATATATCTTCATGGTTATCTGGACTCAGTTTTCCTGATCCAAAGCTCTTAAGTCCCTTGAGTAGATGGAGATATAAAATTGTGGTGTAAGAATCCACCACTAGGAGGAGCTCACTGTGTTCTAGTTACTACGCTCCCCCTAGTGGTGACTGTTATTAGTGCTGTGAACCAGATGCAGATACTGTAGCTAATGGATGGGATCTAACACTACTGATAGTATATGTCTACTGGATGCATTATAATACTTGCTGTTTTCTGCCGTTTCCAGCGCCGCTCCAGTCCTCTACTGCATCATGTGATAGCTTCTTTTTCCTGTTCACTCAGCCGACAGAACCAGGCTCTCATAGACTTAAGCTGGGTTTACACACTGAAACTTTCTAGCGATCCCACCAGCGATCCCAACCTGGCCGGGATCGCTACAAAGTCTCTGGCGAGCTGTCAAACAGGCAAACCTGGCCAACGACGCAACAGCGATCCGGACCTGCAGAGCGACCTAGCTGGTTGTTGGGGACGTTGTAAAGCAGCTTTTTGAAAGGGAAGTCGCTGTAAAGTCCCCTTTACACACTGAGACTTGCTAGCGATCATGCTGCACAGCGGGAAACAAAGGACCTAAGAATGGTCCTGAACGATTTGTAGCGATCACAACTTCACAGCAGGGGCCGGGAGCTGATGTGTGTCACACACTGCAATGTCGCTGGGGAGGTCGCTCTATTACGTCACAAAACCGGGGACGTTACAGCGATGTCGTTTGCGATGTTGCAGTGTGTAAAGCCACCTTTACAGTGAGATGGTGATTTTTGTTTTTATGAGAAGGTTGGTCACAGCTGCACTCACAGATACAAGAAATGACTGGCGTTGTGCTGGAAATGGCAGCAAACAGTGTATATCAATGCAGCCAGGGAATATTCATTACTGATACATAATCCAGCTCCAGCATAGCTTAGTATACCTAACAAACGTACACCAAAATGTGATTCTGTGTGTCTATATATATATATATATATATCTCTATCTCGGTATGTGATTATATGTCCAATATATTTATAGTGTTCAGCCACAGATGGTCAAGTGCAGTGTGTTACCTATGGGCTCTGGGTCATGTGTAACTGTTCAGTACTACCAGTGGCCCCAGCAATGTCTATTTGGGCCGTAGCTCCATACTCTTGCCTGTGTCTGGGAGTGGCTGCCACCAAGCAGGTCAAGAACGGCTCTTCTGTGTGGGTGCATCTGAGAGATTCACAGTGAGGCCCTGCTGGGCAGGAGTGCAAAAGAGGCAGCCTCCCAGTGGAGGGGTGGGCTCCTAACTGCGTTAGCCAGTCATTTGTCTTTCCCTTGTATGCAGAGCTGAAGATGGGCCTGTGCCCCAGTGAGTGTGGCTGCCTTCCAGCGTGGCATGTCGGGTTAGTCCAGTGCCTCCCCTCTCCTCCTGATTCCCAGAGGAGCTGAGCTGAGCTGGGGCTTGGGCCAGACCATTTGCCTGCATGCAGCCACTCCCCCAGAGGAGCCAGGGGTTGGGCCTTCCCGTGTAACTGCTCCCCAGGGGAGCTGAGGGTTGGGCCCGTGCGGGCGATTGCTCCCCAGGGGATCTGAGGCTTGGCCCTGCCCACTCCCCAGGGGAGCTGAGGGTCTGGCCCACCCGCGCGCGTTCGCTCCCCAGAGGAGCCTGACCACCATGCCCTTGCGCGTGGTGACCGACCGCTCCCCAGAGGAGGCGGGGGTTGGGCCCGCCCGTGTGATCGCTCCCAACCAACTCAGGATCAGTAATATTGTGTGTGTGTGTGTGTGTGTGTATGTGTAATATATATATATATATATATATTAGTGTATGTATGTATATGTGGTGGTAGGGGAGTAAAGGGGACTCCGTACCAGCAGAATAGTGAGTGCAGCTCTGGAGTATAATACAGGAGGTAACTCAGGATCAGTAATGTAATGTATGTACACAGTGACTCCACCAGCAGAATAGTGAGTGCAGCTCTGGGGTATAATACAGGAGGTAACTCAGGATCAGTAATGTAATGTATGTACACAGTGACTGCACCAGCAGAATAGTGAGTGCAGCTCTGGGGTATAATACAGGAGGTAACTCAGGATCAGTAATGTAATATATGTATACAGTGACTCCACCAGCAGAATAGTGAGTGCAGCTCTGGGGTATAATACAGGAGGTAACTCAGGATCAGTAATGTAATGTATGTACACAGTGACTCCACCAGCAGAATAGTGAGTGCAGCTCTGGGGTATAATACAGGAGGTAACTCAGGATCAGTAATGTAATGTATGTACACAGTGACTCCACCAGCAGAATAGTGAGTGCAGCTCTGGAGTATAAAACAGGAGGTAACTCAGGATCAGTAATGTAATGTATGTACACAGTGACTGCACCAGCAGAATGGTGAGTGCAGCTCTGGGGTATAATACAGGAGGTAACTCAGGATCCGTAATGTAATGTATGCACACAGTGACTGCACCAGCAGAATAGTGAGTGCAGCTCTGGGGTATAATACAGGAGGTAACTCAGGATCAGTAATGTAATGTATGTACACAGTGACTGCACCAGCAGAATAGTGAGTGCAGCTCTGGAGTATAATACAGGAGGTAACTCAGGATCAGTAATGTATATACACAGTGACTCCACTAGCAGAATAGTGAGTGCAGCTCTGGGTTATAATAAATGTTCTGGTGAATATTTTATATCTTGTATTTATTATCATTTAGACAATTATATATCTGATAATTTTGTGTTTTGCATATGGGTTGTTTATGTTGTTCGGAATCACAGC
This sequence comes from Anomaloglossus baeobatrachus, assembly GCF_048569485.1. Lineage (NCBI taxonomy): Eukaryota > Metazoa > Chordata > Amphibia > Anura > Aromobatidae > Anomaloglossus > Anomaloglossus baeobatrachus. Next base: position 8,862,129 of record NC_134364.1, on the reverse strand, counting down.
ACATTTTATGTATTTGTTTTGCTACATTTTATGACTAAATTCTCAGACAGTTTTAATCCTTGTTTAAACTTTTTCCAGCAGAATCTGTGGTTCATGGACTTTGTGTTGTGAATTCTATCTGCTTTTGGATAAGGACTGAGCTGTCCCCATTCTTCTGTAGTTGTAATAAATATGTGCGCTTTGTCAAGTGAAGTTAGACAAGGCTGATACCCTGACACTGGCTGTGTTCCTATTATTTGGACCCACATTGGCAGATCTGGAGATCCCTTGCATCTCACCCCCAAAGTTCTCCCAGGAAAAGGGCTTTCCACTACATACAGGATATAATTCAGAATCAGTAAAGTGGTGCACCAGCAGAATAGTGAGTGCAGCTCTGGAGTATAATACAGGAGGTAACTCAGGATCAGTAATGTAATGTATGTACACAGTGACTGCACCAGCAGAATTGTGAGTGCAGCTCTGGAGTATAATACAGGAGGTAACTCAGGATTAGTAATGTAATGTATGTACACAGTGACTGCACCAGCAGAATAGTGAGCGCAGCTCTGGAGTATAATACAGGAGGTAACTCAGGATTAGTAATGTAATGTATGTACACAGTGACTGCACCAGCAGAATAGTGAGTGCAGCTCTGGAGCATAATACAGGATCAGTAATGTATGCGGTTATGGGGTGTTTCCCGCTTGTAGTGGAGCTATATTAAGTGTTATTTATGCAGTCTTGTCTTCTGTCCTTCTCCCGCACATTAGTTGTGCACATGGTACACGTTTTCTCCACCTTTTGCTTTCGCTCTCGGTCGCGGCCCTGATACTATAATAGCGGCAGTGACTCAGATCTGGCTATTTATACTCCTCTCACCTGTTATCCGCCCGTTATGTAACTGCAGAATGTAAATCTATAGGGTGTGAGATTAGCGGTAATTATGTTACGGGGACTTGGCTGATAATTCGCTGCTTGGAATGTGGATATTAATGAAGGCGCTGATATCGCAGCCGTCAGATGCTTCTCTGCTATCCGTGCACTGGACGTCTACAAAGGGAGAAAAGACTAGAACCCAATATTTCACCTGGGGTGCCCGAGACACAGGCTCAGTGACTACTGCAACCTCCAGATCCTTCCACCGCCCGCCACCTTTGTGTTATTTACTTTATTTTTAAGATTTTAGATAAAATATGTCTTGTACCGTTTTGTGTATTCAGCTCCTGCACAGACTTGTGTAGATGGGATTAGATGCTGTCAGAAGCCAGTATCACACACGACTGTGGTACATACACAGGAGGGCAGGCTGTGATCCAGCTCTGTGCTGCTCCTGTCTCTGCCCTTTCTCCCCGGTGCTGCTCCTGTCTCTGCCCTTTCTCCCCGGTGCTGCTCCTGTCTCTGCCCTTTCTCCCCGGTGCTGCTCCTGTCTCTGCCCTTTCTCCCCGGTGCTGCTCCTGTCTCTGCCCTTTCTCCCCGGTGCTGCTCCTGTCTCTGCCCTTTCTCCCCGGTGCTGCTCCTGTCTCTGCCCTTTCTCCCCGGTGCTGCTCCTGTCTCTGCCCTTTCTCCCCTGTGCTGCTCCTGTCTCTGCCCTTTCTCCCCGGTGCTGCTCCTGTCTCTGCCCTTTCTCCCCGGTGCTGCTCCTGTCTCTGCCCTTTCTCCCCGGTGCTGCTCCTGTCTCTGCCCTTTCTCCCCGGTGCTGCTCCTGTCTCTGCCCTTTCTCCCCGGTGCTGCTCCTGTCTCTGCCCTTTCTCCCCGGTGCTGCTCCTGTCTCTGCCCTTTCTCCCCGGTGCTGCTCCTGTCTCTGCCCTTTCTCCCCGGTGCTGCTCCTGTCTCTGCCCTTTCTCCCCGGTGCTGCTCCTGTCTCTGCCCTTTCTCCCCGGTGCTGCTCCTGTCTCTGCCTTTTTCTCCCCGGTGCTGCTCATGTCTCTGCCTTTTTCTCCCCGGTGCTGCTCATGTCTCTGCCTTTTTCTCCCCGGTGCTGCTCATGTCTCTGCCTTTTTCTCCCCGGTGCTGCTCATGTCTCTGCCTTTTTCTCCTCGGTGCTGCTCATGTCTCTGCCTTTTTCTCCCCGGTGCTGCTCATGTCTCTGCCTTTTTCTCCTCGGTGCTGCTCATGTCTCTGCCTTTTTCTCCCCGGTGCTGCTCATGTCTCTGCCTTTTTCTCCCCGGTGCTGCTCTTGTCTCTGCCCTTTCTCCCCGGTGCTGCTCTTGTCTCTGCCCTTTCTCCCCGGTGCTGCTCCTGTCGCTGCCCTTTCTCCCCGGTGCTGCTCCTGTCGCTGCCCTTTCTCCCCGGTGCTGATGTCTCTGCTTTTTCTCCCGCAGGTTCCTGAATGTGTCACATGTGCAGATTCCTCTCTCTTTATTTAATGGCGGCTGGATGATCCGGGCCGGACCCTCGGTACTCTGCTGCTGATCGCGCTCGTTGGGAAGATGCCGCTTCCTTTTGGGCTGAAGTTGAAGCGCACGAGGAGATACACGGTGTCCAGTAAGAGCTGCCTCGTCGCCCGCATCCAACTGCTCAACAACGAGTTTGTGGAGTTCACCCTGTCCGTGGAAAGCTCAGGGCAGGAGTGTCTGGAGGCCGTGGCCCAGAGGCTGGAGCTCCGGGAGGTAAGGACGCCCATGCTGGGGCTTGTAGTTCTGCCGGACTGTAATCATAGATATTTATAGCCACTTTATCAGTTGGGACAGCTGCGGGTTTGGTGCAGTGTATCAGTGTAGGAAAGCCCTTGGATCCTGCGGTTGAGCTCAAGAGAGAGATGAGCACTGCTTCATTGTAACGAACTCTCAGCTGTGAAAGGTTTTATGTTAGGTTTTATTTTTAAAAACATGAATTTCAATTCACTGACAGCAAGCAGGGGTCTTGAAATTAACGAGGGAGTATTACAGAAAGTTTGAGCAAGGTTTCCCTGAAGCTGTGCGGTGGCGGTGAGGAATGTGAAGCACGTGGCGTCCCGGTGACAGTGACGTTACCTGCTGCTGACAGCTGCGGCTGCTCACAACCAAACCCGTCCGGGGCGTGCGGCCGAGCAATGCACGGAATGCAGCGGGCACTATTGTGCAATGAATTCCAGGCCGGAGCCGGCTCTCTGCACGGCCGCCAGGGGGAAAGTCTTAGGCTACTTTCACATTGCGCTATTACTTACGTTCAGTGGTCACACCGGGGCATCCGTGCGAACTGCCCCTCCCCCACACCGAAAAACGTGTTTCGGACGCATGCGCCGACAGGGCCATTGACTATAATGGAGCAGACTCCGTTAGCGTGTGCTCTGTTTTGCACCATTTTTGCACATATACGTTTTCTGCAGGCAGACACCAAAACGTAGTCGTCACATTCACTATCTGCCCCGGAGCCGTCGGTGTGATAACATCTGCGGGTCCCTAGGACTGATCGTGGGTTGTAGGTTCAGGACTCAGTTGGTCAATGTCTTATCAGCATCTGAGACCACTGCCACTGCCGTGCCCTGTCCTGTCCTCCTGCCCTCTCGTTCTGTCCTCTTGCCCTTACATGCCATGTCCTTTTCCTCCTGCCTCCCCTGTCCCTGTCCTCCTGCCTCCCCTGTCCCTGTCCTCCTGCCTCCCCTGTCCCTGTCCTCCTGCCTCCCCTGTCCCTGTCCTCCTGCCTCCCCTGTCCCTGTCCTCCTGCCTCCCCTGTCCCTGTCCTCCTGCCTCCCCTGTCCCTGTCCTCCTGCCTCCCCTGTCCCTGTCCTCCTGCCTCCCCTGTCCCTGTCCTCCTGCCTCCCCTGTCCCTGTCCTCCTGCCTCCCCTGTCCCTGTCCTCCTGCCTCCCCTGTCCCTGTCCTCCTGCCTCCCCTGTCCCTGTCCTCCTGCCTCCCCTGTCCCTGTCCTCCTGCCTCCCCTGTCCCTGTCCTCCTGCCTCCCCTGTCCCTGTCCTCCTGCCTCCCCTGTCCCTGTCCTCCTGCCTCCCCTGTCCCTGTCCTCCTGCCTCCCCTGTCCTTTTCCTCCTGCCTCCCCTGTCCTTTTCCTCCTGCCTCCCCTGTCCTTTTCCTCCTGCTTCCCCTGTCCTTTTCCTCCTGCTTCCCCTGTCCTGCCTTGCTATGCCCTTTCATACACCCCTGCTCTATTGGGGGTTTGGTGATTGGCCCATGGGTCATGTTGCTGGGTCCGTGAGTCTGGTGCTGGGTCCGTGGGTTTAGCTCTGGGTCCATGGATCTGGTGCTCTGTCTGAGGATCTGGCACTTGGTCCGTGGGTCTGTGCTCGGTCCGTGGGTTTAGCTCTGGGTCTGTGCTCGGTCCGTGGGTTTAGCTCTGGGTCTGTGCTCGGTCCGTGGGTTTAGCTCTGGGTCTGTGCTCGGTCCGTGGGTTTAGCTCTGGGTCTGTGCTCGGTCCGTGGGTTTAGCTCTGGGTCTGTGCTCGGTCCGTGGGTTTAGCTCTGGGTCTGTGCTCGGTCCGTGGGTTTAGCTCTGGGTCTGTGGGTCTATGCTCGGTCCGTGGGTTTAGCTCTTGGTCTGTGGGTCTGGTGCTGGGTCTGTGGGTCTAGCTCTTGGTCTGTGGGTCTGTGCTCGGTCCGTGGGTTTAGCTCTTGGTCTGTGGGTCTGGTGCTGGGTCTGTGGGTCTGGTGCTGGGTCTGTGGGTCTAGCTCTTGGTCTGTGGGTCTGTGCTCGGTCCGTGGGTTTAGCTCTTGGTCTGTGCTCGGTCCGTGGGTTTAGCTCTGGGTCTGTGGGTCTGTGCTCGGTCCGTGGGTTTAGCTCTTGGTCTGTGGGTCTGTGCTCGGTCCGTGGGTCTAGCTCTTGGTCTGTGGGTCTGTGCTCGGTCCGTGGGTTTAGCTCTTGGTCTGTGGGTCTGTGCTCGGTCCGTGGGTTTAGCTCGTGGTCTGTGGGTCTGGTGCTGGGTCTGTGGTTCTAGCTCTTGGTCTGTGGGTCTGTGCTCAGTCCGTGGGTTTAGCTCTTGGTCTGTGGGTCTGGTGCTGGGTCTGTGGGTCTGTGCTCGGTCCGTGGGTTTAGCTCTTGGTCTGTGCTCGGTCCGTGGGTTTAGCTCTTGGTCCGTGGGTCTGGTGCTCCTGTTGGGGTCGGTATCACACTCTCGGGGGTATTGGTTGATGATTTGTCACCGCTCTGTAATCACGTTATTACTGTCATCCTCCTGTCAGGTGACCTACTTCAGCCTATGGTATTACAACAAGCAGAACCAGCAGCGATGGGTGGACCTGGAGAAACCTCTGAAGAAGCAGCTGGACAAGTACGCGCTGGAGTCCACCGTGTATTTTGGGGTGGTTTACTACGTGCCCTCCGTGTCTCAGCTGCAGCAGGAGATCACCAGGTGAGCGGAGGCGGAGGGCGGCGCGACAATGCATCATAACAGGAAAAGCGCTGCATCAGCTCCTCAACATTCACACATTTCTGCTTGCTGTCAGCGAATGGAACATTCTAGTTTGCAGATTTTTACAATGTGTCTGTCCCCACCTAGGACATCAGATGGATACATTGTATGAAACTGTGAGGATGAGAAAAAGAGCGGGAGAGAAAGAAAGAAGAGAGGGGGGAGAGACAGAAGAGAGGGGGGAGAGACAGAAGAGAGGGGGGAGAGACAGAAGAGAGGGGGGAGAGACAGAAGAGAGGGGGGAGAGACAGAAGAGAGGGGGGAGAGACAGAAGAGAGGGGGGAGAGACAGAAGAGAGGGGGGAGAGACAGAAGAGAGGGGGGAGAGACAGAAGAGAGGGGGGAGAGACAGAAGAGAGGGGGGAGAGACAGAAGAGAGGGGGGAGAGACAGAAGAGAGGGGGGAGAGACAGAAGAGAGGGGGGAGAGACAGAAGAGAGGGGGGAGAGACAGAAGAGAGGGGGGAGAGACAGAAGAGAGGGGGGAGAGACAGAAGAGAGGGGGGAGAGACAGAAGAGAGGGGGGAGAGACAGAAGAGAGGGGGGAGAGACAGAAGAGAGGGGGGAGAGACAGAAGAGAGGGGGGAGAGACAGAAGAGAGGGGGGAGAGACAGAAGAGAGGGGGGAGAGACAGAAGAGAGGGGGGAGAGACAGAAGAGAGGGGGGAGAGACAGAAGAGAGGGGGGAGAGACAGAAGAGAGGGGGGAGAGACAGAAGAGAGGGGGGAGAGACAGAAGAGAGGGGGGAGAGACAGAAGAGAGGGGGGAGAGACAGAAGAGAGGGGGGAGAGACAGAAGAGAGGGGGGAGAGACAGAAGAGAGGGGGGAGAGACAGAAGAGAGGGGGGAGAGACAGAAGAGAGGGGGGAGAGACAGAAGAGAGGGGGAGGAGAGACAGAAGAGAGGGGGAGGAGAGACAGAAGAGAGGGGGAGGAGAGACAGAAGAGAGGGGGAGGAGAGACAGAAGAGAGGGGGAGGAGAGACAGAAGAGAGGGGGAGGAGAGACAGAAGAGAGGGGGAGGAGAGACAGAAGAGAGGGGGAGGAGAGACAGAAGAGAGGGGGAGGAGAGACAGAAGAGAGGGGGAGGAGAGACAGAAGAGAGGGGGAGGAGAGACAGAAGAGAGGGGGAGGAGAGACAGAAGAGAGGGGGAGGAGAGACAGAAGAGAGGGGGAGGAGAGACAGAAGAGAGGGGGAGGAGAGACAGAAGAGAGGGGGAGGAGAGACAGAAGAGAGGGGGAGGAGAGACAGAAGAGAGGGGGAGGAGAGACAGAAGAGAGGGGGAGGAGAGACAGAAGAGAGGGGGAGGAGAGACAGAAGAGAGGGGGAGGAGAGACAGAAGAGAGGGGGAGGAGAGACAGAAGAGAGGGGGAGGAGAGACAGAAGAGAGGGGGAGGAGAGACAGAAGAGAGGGGGAGGAGAGACAGAAGAGAGGGGGAGGAGAGACAGAAGAGAGGGGGAGGAGAGACAGAAGAGAGGGGGAGGAGAGACAGAAGAGAGGGGGAGGAGAGACAGAAGAGAGGGGGAGGAGAGACAGAAGAGAGGGGGAGGAGAGACAGAAGAGAGGGGGAGGAGAGACAGAAGAGAGGGGGAGGAGAGACAGAAGAGAGGGGGAGGAGAGACAGAAGAGAGGGGGAGGAGAGACAGAAGAGAGGGGGAGGAGAGACAGAAGAGAGGGGGAGGAGAGACAGAAGAGAGGGGGAGGAGAGACAGAAGAGAGGGGGAGGAGAGACAGAAGAGAGGGGGAGGAGAGACAGAAGAGAGGGGGAGGAGAGACAGAAGAGAGGGGGAGGAGAGACAGAAGAGAGGGGGAGGAGAGAAGGAGAGAAGGGAGGGTGAGAAGGAGAGGAGGGTGAGAAGGAGAGAAGGGAGGGTGAGAAGGAGAGAAGGGAGGGTGAGAAGGAGAGAAGGGAGGGTGAGAAGGAGAGAAGGGAGGGTGAGAAGGAGAGAAGGGAGGGTGAGAAGGAGAGAAGGGAGGGTGAGAAGGAGAGAAGGGAGGGTGAGAAGGAGAGAAGGGAGGGTGAGAAGGAGAGAAGGGAGGGAGGGGGAGGGAGAAGAGAGGGGGGGAGAAAGAGAGAAGAGAGGGAGGGGGAGGGAGAAGAGAGGGGGGGAGAAAGAGAGAAGAGAGGGAAAGTGATAGAGAGGGAGATGAGAGAGGGAAAGGGAGAGAGAAAAGGAGGGGAAGAGGGGGAGGGAAAAAGAAGAGGGAGAAAGGTAAGGAATAAAGAGGGGGAAAGGGAGAGAGAAGTGGAGAGAGGGAGAAGGGAGGGAGCAAAAGAGTGGTGGTGAGAGAGAGGGAAACGAGGGGGAGGGAGAGAGAGAAAAGCAGGGAGATGGGGGAGGATGGAGAGGGAGGGACAGAGAAAGAAGGGGGAGAAGTGAGAGAAAGAAAGGGAGGGGGTAGAGAAAAAGAGTGGGAGAGAGATGGGACTAGAGGCAGGGAGAGATAGAGGGGGAGGGAGGAAGAAGAGAGGGGGGTGTTAGAGAGAAGGGGAGAGAGAAAGGGAGAGGGCAAGAGAGGGAAGGGGAAGAGTGAGAGGGGGAAAGAAAGAAAGGAGAAGGAAGGAGGGAGAAAGGAGGAGAGGGAGCAAAAGGGCAGCAGAGATGAAGGCAGAGTGAAAGAGGGATGGAGGGAGAGGAGGATGGAGGGAGAGATGTAGGGAGGGTGCTGCTGCGGCTGCTGTATTTAGCTCATTAAGCACTATTCATTGATGGCTAGCAGAGTTGCTGACCCGCTGCGGCTCCTCGCGCACTCTTCAGATCTTATTCCTCGTGCACTTTGTCTCGGCAGATACCAGTATTACCTGCAGCTGAAGAAGGACATTTTGGAGGGTAAGATCCCCTGCAGTGTGGAGCAGGCGATCCAGCTGGCGGGCCTGGCTGTGCAGGGTGAGTACACTGACACCCATCCATGATGGGGTTGTGAGGGGGTTACAGACCCCACCTCTCTGGCTGTTTGTGTCGCTGGGTGTGGACCCCCGTGTGAGTGACCCCCTTCCACCTTTCTACCTCCTGTCCGTGTTTCCAGGAACCTTCTGACTTTTTTCTCCTTTTGCAGCTGATTTTGGCGACTTCGATCAGTACGAATCTCAGGATTTCCTGCAACGCTACGCGCTGTTTCCTGTGGTGAGTCCCGCTATTAACTCTTCATGGTCACCGGGGCTGAGAACAGACAATGTCGGCCTTTTTTAAAATAAATAGTGGAACAATTGTCAAATTTTCAATTAATGTTGTTTTAAATTGTCACCATTTTTAACCCCTTCACAGCCTGTGACGTACCTATATGTTGTGGCCATAAAGTGGTTCCCACCCAATGACGTACAGTTACATCACGGCGATCGTGTGGGCAAATAAGCGCGTCATAAGTGATAGCAGAGCGCCGACTGTTTAACCCCCTGAATGCCTTGAACAATGGCGATCCCAGCATTTAGGAGGCTAGGAGCGGCGGGGGCATCTCTCAGCTGCTCACAGATAAAGGGGATACAATGAATCAGTTTAAAGTCCAGGAGAAAAAAACTTTAAAAAATTAAAAGATGTTTCTCTATTTACAAATATCTTTGAAGTTTTAATTATGAATGTTGTTCTGTTGCTTTAAGGGATGGATTCAGGATGAAAAGACGCTGGAGGAGGCGACGCAGAGCGTGGCGGTGCTACACCAGAAGCTGCGGTACGTTTCATCCTCATATTTGCTTCACAATTTGTCCTGTTTGTCACATTATATCTCAGCAGAAGCCATGTTGTTGCTTACACCCTTAGTGACTCCGGCATTGTTGCATTGAGCTGCACAACCTGCAGCTGCTTCATCCACCATGCTTTGCACTACAGCTCTGCTTACGCTGCATACACAGTAATGGCAGTCTGATCTCTCCGTGCACTGACAAAGGACATGAATCAGTTGTATTTATGTGATCTTGATCCTGGGTCTCTTTTTAGGGGTCTCTCCCCTCCGGAGGCCGAGCTCTTGTACATGCAGGAAATCGAGAGGCTTGATAACTATGGCGAGGAAACGTACCCGGCCAAGGTAATTAATGATGGAGGAGACCGTGGGTGCAGGGGTATCTGCTGCGGGGGCGACACGTTTGGGATAATTGGTTCTGATCATGGAAAACACCAAAACTTCCATATATCATAGGGATCTCTGGGGTTAATTTCCAGAAATACAATTTACATGCAGATGTAATGGGAATGATAAATCATGTCTATCTATTATCTATCTAGTATTGGTGGGACAGCAGCTGCAGGGAGAAAACAAGGTTATATCTCCCCTGCAGCTTCCAGTTATCAGGGTGGTGGAGGGAGCGATTACAGTGACCGCTCACAACAGTGACCGCTCACAACAGTGACCGCTCACAACAGTGACCGCTCACAACAGTGACCGCTCACAACAGTGACCGCTCACAACAGTGACCGCTCACAACAGTGACCGCTCACAACAGTGACCGCTCACAACAGTGACCGCTCACAACAGTGACCGCACTGTGATCCTGCCCCGGCACATGGATTGACATCTCTCCCTGTGCACACACATGCTGCGCACACACGCCGCTCACGCCTGCCGCACACACACGTTACACACATGCTACAAACACGCTGTACACACAAGGTGCATGCACATGCTGCAGAGCAGGCTATCTATCACTATGCCAGGGAGTAGCAGTGACTTGGGGGATGCACTTTAACACTACAGGGTTTGTCACTACATACAGGCTGATAACAGTAAACAATAGCTGTTATGGATTAGCAATTCCTGAAGATCATTCTCTTATTCCCAGGACAGCCAAGGCGCCGACCTCTCCATCGGAGCATGTCTGAATGGGATTTTCGTTAGACACAAAAATGGCCGATCGCCCGTTATTTTCCGGTAAGGGTCTTTTTTTATCAGGCCGGTGTCAAGTCTTCGTAATTCACATTGAAGAGCTTATTAGCTTCAGAACTTTGGATCATTTTAAGTTTCAAGATCTCTGTACGATGTCAGTGAATAGAAATGCACGTCCAGACCTTGTCCTGCTCTCACTGCTGAGGGTTTGCTATAATGTATCAGTGCAAAGAGTCGGTATATCTGCACTGATACATTGTAACAAGTCTGCAGATAACATCGCATACAGCTCCGCAGCTGACATTCTGCCATAAATGTGGTGACTGCACATCTGAGTGCGATGAGTAAGCTCCACACAGACCCTGAACCAGCAGGGAGTGAGGGGAGATGTCTGGAGAGCAAGAACAGCTGTAATTGTAGATGCAGCTGTGGATGTGACTAGAGCATGAGGTACAGCGACAGAGAACGTTGTGTAGATTGTGCCCCGACATCGGCTCCATTTTTTATCCTCCTTCTGGTCCAGGGGCCGCGTCCAAATCACTGACGCCGAAGTGTCCTTTCCCATAGGTGGCTCGACATCACCAACATGTCCCACAACAAGTCCTTCTTCACACTGGAGCTGGCCAGCAAGGAAGAAACCATCCAGTTCCAGACTGTGAGTATATATAGAAGGGTGGTGCTAGGGGAGCAAAGGGGGCTCCGAACCAGTAGAATAGCGAGTGCAGCTCTGCAGTATAATACAGGATAAGTAATGTAATGTATGTGCACAGTGACTGCACCAGCAGAATAGTGAGTGCAGCTCAGCAGCTTGTTGTAGGTGATTTCGGAATCGAAAGCAGCAAACTCCCAAAACCGCTGTGGTGTGTGTCTGGGACCCACCTCTATGCAGCCCAGGTGGTTTTTTTCAGTTTGCCGCCATCGCACGGGAAGCCACGCCCCTAAATGTTCAATCTGGGGTGTCTTCGCCAAACTTTTTTGCCCTAAAGTAAGCGAAATGGGGTCTTCCAGCTCCAGCAGATGGTACCCCTGGGTCCTGGTGAAAAATTGGCTAAGTTGCGAATCGGTCGCACCTTTGGTTTCCTAGGGGCGTGGCTTTGCGAATTTTGGCCTTATATGCGAATCCCTAATATCTGCCAAACCGTGACTCCAATTTGCTCATGTAAGGCCTCATTACGACCGGTTTGCTGAGCCGGATGATTCGAGACCCAACTCACGAATTTGCCGCAAACGGGAACCCCGCAAACGCCCCCAAAAGTTTTTGGCCATGTTTAATTTTTCAACTTTTGTCCCCAAAATTTCCAGGACTAGACCTTTGAAACCCCTGTGGTGCGTCTCTGGGACCCACCCCTACGCAGCATAGGTGACTTTTTCAATTTGCCGCCATCGCACGGGAAGCCACGCCCCTAAATATTCAATCAGATGTGTCCTCAACGAACGTTTTCTTTGTCGCTCCATTGGGAGACCCAGACAATTGGGTTGTATAGCTATGCCTCCGGAGGCCACACAAAGCATTACACTAAAAGTGTAAACCCCTCCCCTTCTGCCTATACACCCCCCGTGCTCACGGGCTCCTCAGTTTTTATGCTTTGTGCGAAGGAGGCAGACATCCACGCATAACTCCACTGCTTGGTCAGCAGCAGCTGCTGACCAGGTCGGATGGAAGAAAAGAGGGCCCATAACAGGGCCCCCAGCATGCTCCCTTCTCACCCCACTCTTGTTGGCGGTGTTGTTAAGGTTGAGGTGCCCATTGCGGGTACACAGGCAGGAACCACATGCTGTTTTCCTTCCCTATCCCTTAATGGGCTCTGGGTGAAGTGGGCTCTGGGTGAAGTGGGATCCGGATCGGTCTCCAGGCACTGGGACCGTGCTCCCTCCGCAGCCCTTGGGAATCTGCAGGATAGGAGCTGGATATCGTCAGGGACAAAGCCCTGCTGCTATGAGGTACTCTGTGTCTCCGTGGGGACCGCGCATGGAGCGCTGGTCCCATACACATTACAGCACTGCTGGGTGTGTTAGTGCGCCGGGCATGGAGCGCTTGTGCCAGACACTTTCCAGCTCTGCTGGGTGTGTTAGTGTGCCGGACATGGAGCGTTTGGGCCAGACACTTTCCAGCTCTGCTGGGTGTGTTAGTGCGCCGGACATGGAGTGCTTGTGCCAGACACTTCCAGCTCTGCTGGGTGTGTTAGTGCGCCGGACAGGAAACGTTAGTGCCATACACTTTCCAGCACTGCTGGAGGTGTTAGTGCGCCGGGGGACTACGCGCGGCCGCGCTTATTGCCGGCCGCGCTTATAACTTTAGTCCCCGGCTTCTGCGGCCTAGTGTCGTATATTCCCGCCCACAGGCCTGCCAGTCAGGGGAGGGGCGGGACGCTGCACGGATCGTCAGCGCTGAGGGCTGGAGCATACATTAGTATCCTCCTCCCTCCTCACTCAGTACAGTGGGGCGCTGGATTCCCGCACTTTTCTTGGGCACGCCCACGGTCTCCTCCTCACAGAACGCCGGCAGCCATTCCTGTCAGCGATTCAGACGCTGAGGAGGAGAGGCAACACAGGGAGACCCAGGCAGGGAATCTGGTGACCACACAACCGCTCTCAGCGGTCGGTAAGCAGCACCTGTGGTGCTGGCCCCACTGAGTACCGAAGTGTGTGTATATATATATATATATATATATATATATATATATATATATATATATATATATATATATATATATATATATATATATATATATATATATATATATATATATATATATATATATATATATATATATATATATATATATATATATATATATATATATATATAGGCTTTTAGGCTATACATTGCACTGTACGGTCGCTCTGTTGATTTTTGGCTATATACCCTCCTGGTTGTTCTCAGAGGAGACAACATGTCATCTGCAAAAAGCAAGGGTGCCACAGCACAGACGTATTTTGCAACCTGTACCTCATGTGCAGCCATACTACCGGCAGGTTCCACTGACCCTCATTGTGTGCAATGCTCGGCCCCTGTAGCACTTACTCAGCCGGAGCCTCTGCTACAAGTGGCCCAGGTGGATCCACCTGCTACCACTGTCCAGGTGACAGGGACGGAGTTTGCAGCCTTTGCTGACAAACTGTCTGAGACTCTGGATAAATGGTCTGCTAAAATACTAGAAGCTTTGCAGTCCAGACCGGTGATTCAGGCCCCGGGCTCTATCCAATCCTTGACCCCTGGGCCCCCTCAATTGGAACAGCAATGTGCCCCGGGGGTAACCCACAGGTCCCAGGGTGAGGTCTCTGACACGGACCGCAGTCCCAGGCCGCCCAAGCGGGGTCGCTGGGAAATTCCCTCCACTTCATCACACTGTTCAGGGTCCCAGCAGGGGGACTCTCTGGAGGATGAAGCGGAGGTAGCAGATCAGGATTCTGATACTGAAGCCGCTCTCAACCTGGATACACCTGATGGGGACGCAATAGTGAATGACCTTATAGCGACCATCAATCAGGTGTTGGATATTTCTCCCCCAGCTCCTCCAATTGAGGAGTCTGCTTCTCAGGAGAAATTCCGTTTCAGCTTTCCAAAGCGTACATTAAATATGTTTCTGGATCACTCTGACTTCAGAGAGGCAGTCCAGAAAAACCAGGACTGTCCAGACAAGCGTTTTTCCAAGCGCCTTAAGGACACACGTTATCCCTTTCCCCCCGAGGTTGTCAAGGGCTGGACTCCGTGTCCTAAGGTGGATCCTCCAATCTCCAGACTGGCGGCTAGATCCATAGTGGCAGTGGAAGACGGGGCTTCACTCAAAGATGCCACTGACAGACAGATGGAACTATGGTTGAAATCCATCTATGAAGCTATCGGCGCGTCTTTTGCTCCAGCATTCGCAGCCGTATGGGCACTCCAAGCTATTTCAGCTTGTCAGGCGCAGATTCATGCGGTAACACGTACATCTGCCCCACAAGTGGTGTCCTTAACCAATCAGGCGTCGGCGTTTGCGTCCTACGCCATTAATGCTATCCTCGACTCTGCGAGCCGTACGGCGGTGGCATCCGCCAACTCGGTGGTACTCCGCAGGGCCATGTGGCTACGTGAATGGAAGGCAGACTCTGCTTCCAAAAAGTTCTTAACCGGTTTGCCATTGGCTGGCGACCGCTTGTTTGAGCGATTGGATGAAATCATTAAACAATCCAAGGGAAAGGATTCATCCTTACCCCAGTCCAAACCAAACAGACCTCAACCACGGAAGGTACAATCGAGGTTTCGGTCCTTTCGGACCGCGGGCAGATCTCAATTTTCCTCGTCCAAAAGGCCTCAGAAAGATCAGAGGAACTCAGATGCATGGCGGTCTAAGTCACGTCCTAAAAAGACCGCCGGACGCACCGCTCCCAAAGCGGCCTCCTCATGACTTTCGGCCTCTTCAAACCGCATCCTCGGTCGGTGGCAGGCTCTCCCGCTTTTGCGACATCTGGCTGCCACAAGTAAAAGACCGATGGGTGAGAGACATTCTATCTCACGGTTACAGGATAGAGTTCAACTCTCGTCCTCCGACTCGTTTCTTCAGAACATCTCCACCCCCCGTCAGAGCCGAGGCTCTTATGCAGGCGGTGGACACCCTGAAGGCGGAAGGAGTGGTGGTCCCGGTTCCTCTTCAGCAACGGGGGTCACGGTTTTTACTCCAACTTGTTCGTGGTGCCAAAAAAGGACGGATCCTTCCGTCCCGTTCTGGACCTGAAGCTGCTCAACAAGCATGTGAAAACCAGGCGGTTCCGGATGGAATCGCTCCGCTCCGTCATCGCCTCCATGTCCCAAGGAGATTTCCTGGCATCAATAGACATCAAAGATGCTTATCTCCACGTACCGATTGCGCCAGAGCATCAGCGCTTCCTGCGCTTCGCCATAGGGGACGAACACCTTCAGTTCGTGGCACTACCTTTTGGCCTGGCAACAGCCCCACGGGTCTTCACCAAGGTCATGGCAACAGTGGTGGCAATCCTACACTCTCAGGGACACTCGGTTATCCCTTACTTAGACGATCTACTGGTCAAGGCACCCTCTCAAGGGGCATGCCAACACAGCCTGAACATTGCTCTGGAAACTCTCCAGAGTTTCGGGTGGATCATCAATTTTCCAAAGTCAAATCTGACACCGGCCCAATCACTGACATATCTTGGCATGGAGTTTCATACTCTCTCAGCGATAGTGAAGCTTCCGCTGAACAAACAGCGTTCACTACAGACAGGGGTGCAATCTCTCCTTCATGGTCAGTCACACCCCCTGAGGCGCCTCATGCACTTCCTAGGGAAGATGGTGGCAGCAATGGAGGCAGTTCCTTTTGCGCAGTTTCATCTGCGCCCACTTCAATGGGACATTCTCCGCAAATGGGACAGGAAGTCGACGTCCCTCGACAGGAACGTCTCCCTTTCTCGGGCAGCCAAAGCTTCCCTTCAGTGGTGGCTTCTTCCCACTTCTCTGTCGAAGGGGAAATCCTTCCTACCCCCATCCTGGGCTGTGGTCACGACGGACGCGAGCCTGTCAGGGTGGGGAGCGGTCTTTCTCCACCACAGGGCTCAGGGGACTTGGACTCAGACAGAGTCCTCCCTTCAGATCAATGTTCTGGAGATAAGGGCAGTGTATCTTGCCCTAAAGGCGTTCCAGCCGTGGCTGGAGGGCAGGCAGATCCGAATTCAGTCGGACAACTCTACAGCGGTGGCATACATCAACCACCAAGGCGGCACACGCAGTCGGCAAGCCTTCCAGGAGGTCCGGCGGATTCTGCTATGGGTGGAAGCCACAGCCTCCACCATCTCCGCTGTTCACATCCCGGGCGTAGAAAACTGGGAAGCAGATTATCTCAGTCGCCAGGGCATGGACGCAGGGGAATGGTCCCTTCACCCGGACGTGTTTCAGGAGATCTGTTGCCGCTGGGGCATGCCGGACGTCGACCTAATGGCGTCCCGGCACAACAACAAGGTCCCGACGTTCATGGCACGGTCTCAAGATCACAGAGCTCTGGCGGCAGACGCCTTAGTTCAGGATTGGTCACAGTTTCAACTCCCTTATGTGTTTCCTCCTCTGGCACTGTTGCCCAGAGTGTTACGCAAGATTAGGGCTGACTGCCGTCGCGCCATCCTCGTCGCTCCAGACTGGCCGAGGAGGTCGTGGTACCCGGATCTGTGGCATCTCACGGTCGGCCAACCGTGGGCACTCCCAGACCGACCAGACTTGCTGTCTCAAGGGCCGTTTTTCCATCTGAATTCTGCGGCCCTGAACCTGACTGTGTGGCCATTGAGATCCTAGCGTCTTCAGGTTTATCTCAAGAGGTCATTGCCACCATGAGACAGGCTAGGAAACCAACGTCCGCCAAGATCTACCACAGGACTTGGAAAATTTTCCTGTCGTGGTGCTCTGCTCAGGGTTTTTCTCCCTGGCCTTTTGCCTTGCCCACTTTTCTGTCCTTTCTTCAATCCGGATTAGAAAAGGGTTTGTCGCTCGGCTCACTTAAGGGACAAGTCTCTGCGCTCTCTGTCTTTTTTCAGAAGCGCCTAGCCAGACTTCCACAGGTACGCACGTTCCTGCAGGGGGTTTGTCACATCGTACCTCCTTACAGGCGTCCGTTAGAACCCTGGGATCTGAACAGGGTGCTGATGGTTCTTCAGAAACCACCGTTCGAGCCAATGAGGGATATCTCTCTCTCGCGCCTTTCACAGAAGGTGGTCTTCTTAGTGGCAGTCACATCACTTCGGAGAGTGTCTGAGCTAGCAGCGCTGTCATGCAAAGCCCCCTTCCTGGTGTTTCACCAGGACAAGGTGGTTCTGCGTCCGGTTCCGGAATTTCTCCCTAAGGTGGTATCCCCCTTTCATCTCAATCAGGATATCTCCTTACCCTCTTTTTGTCCTCATCCAGTTCACCAATGTGAAAAGGATTTGCACTTGTTAGATCTGGTGAGAGCACTCAGAATCTACATTTCTCGTACGGCGCCCCTGCGCCGCTCGGATGCACTCTTTGTCCTTGTCGCTGGCCAGCGTAAAGGGACACAAGCTTCCAAATCAACCCTGGCTCGGTGGATCAAGGAACCAATTCTGGAGGCCTATCGTTCCTCCGGGCTTCCGGTTCCCTCAGGGCTGAAGGCCCATTCTACCAGGGCTGTGGGGGCGTCCTGGGCCTTGCGGCACCAGGCTACGGCTCAGCAGGTGTGTCAGGCGGCTACCTGGTCGAGCCTGCACACTTTCACGAAACACTATCAGGTGCATACCTATGCTTCGGCAGATGCCAGCCTAGGTAGGCGAGTCCTTCAGGCGGCGGTTGCCCACCTGTAGGACGGAGCCGGTTACGGCTCTATTATGAGGTATTATTTACCCACCCAGGGACTGCTTTTGGACGTCCCAATTGTCTGGGTCTCCCAATGGAGCGACAAAGAAGAAGGGAATTTTGTTTACTTACCGTAAATTCCTTTCTTTGTCGCTCTATTGGGAGACCCAGACAATTGGGTGTATAGCTACTGCCTCCGGAGGCCACAGAAAGTATTACACTTAAAAGTGTAAGGCCCCTCCCCTTCTGGCTATACACCCCCCGTGGGATCACGGGCTCCTCAGTTTTCATGCTTTGTGCGAAGGAGGTCAGACATCCACGCATAGCTCCACTGTTTTAGTCAGCAGCAGCTGCTGACTATGTCGGATGGAAGAAAAGTGGGCCCATATAGGGCCCCCAGCATGCTCCCTTCTCACCCCACTCTTGTCGGCGGTGTTTGTTAAGGTTGAGGTATCCATTGCGGGTACGGAGGCTGGAGCCCACATGCTGCTTTCCTTCCCCATCCCCCTCAGGGCTCTGGGTGAAGTGGGATCTTACCGGTCTCCAGGCACTGAGACCGTGCTCCATCCACAGACCCGGAGAACCTGCTGGATATGGAGCTGAGTATCGTCAGGGACAGGGCCCTGCTACATTAAGGTACTCTGTGTCCCCGTACAAATCGCGCACACACACACCAGCATGCTGGGTGTGTTAGTGCGCCGGGGACAACAGCGCGGAGCGCTTGTGCTATTACTCACTGCAGCTTAGCTGAGTGAGTTTATGTATTAGGAACTGCCGCGCCGGCCGCTGCTGGCTGTTTTTACACTGTGGCGCGGCTGGGACTTGTGGTGCGCCGGGGACTTCCGCGCTGGCCGTGCTTATACGACGGCCGCGATTATAAATCGAGTCCCCGGCTTTTGCGGCCTAGTTTCGTTTCGTTCCCGCCCCCAGGCCTGCCAGTCAGGGGAAGGGCGGGACGCTGTTCAGAACGTCAGCGCCGAGGGCTGGAGTCTGCTTAGCATACTCCAGCCCCCTCACTGGGCACAGTGAGACGCCAGTTTACCGCACTTTGTCTGGGGCATGCCCACGGCCCGCCCCTCTCCACAGGACGCCGGCAGCCATTCCTGTGTGCAGTCTGAGCTGGAGAAGGGAGACAAGCTCTTGGAGACCCAGACACAGGATTCGGGCGACCACACACCCGCTTTTGAGCGGGCGGTAAGCAGCACCTGAGGTGCTGACCCCACTAGTGCCGAAGTGTTCATTTGTACTTTATGCTTGTATGTTATACATTGCACTGTACGGTCGCTATTCTTGGCTATATACCCTCCTAGATGGCTAGACAACAGCATGTCGTCCGCAAAAAGCAAGGGTGCCAAGGCACAGGCTTTCTATGCTGCTTGTACCGCATGTGAGGCTGTTCTACCGGCAGGTTCCACTGACCCCCATAGGGTGCAATGCTCCACGGTAGGACTTGCTCAGCCGGGGTCTCTGCTAGAGGTGGCCCAAGGAGAACCACCTGTGAACACTGTCCAGGTGACAGGGACGGAGTTTGCAGTTTTTTGCTGATAGATTGTCTCTGACTATGACTAAAATCCTAGAGACTTTGCAGTCCAGACCGGTAACTCAGACCATGGGCACTGTTGATTCAGTGCTCCCTGGCCCCCCTCATTTGGAACAAATCCGTGCTCCGGGGGGGTCCCATGCATCCCAGGGTGAAGGCTCTGACACGGACGACAGTCCCAGACAGCCTAAGCGAGCTCGCTGGGAGCGGCCCTCGACTTCATCACACTGGTCAGGGTCCCAGCAGGAGGACTCTCTGTATGATGAGGCGGAGGTAGCTGATCAGGATTCTGATCCTGAGACCGCTCTCAATCTGGATACACCGGATGGTGACGCCATAGTGAATGATCTTATAGCGTCCATCAATGGAATGCTGGATATTTCTCCCTCAGCTCCTCCAGTGGAGGAGTCAGCTTCACAGCAGGAGAAATTCCATTTCAGGTATCCCAAGCGTAAATGGAGTACTTTCTTCAGCGCTCTATTGGGAGACCCAGACGATTGGGGTATAGCTACTGCCCTCTGGAGGCCACACAAAGCACTACATTAAAAGTGCAAGGCCCCTCCCCCTCTGGCTATACCCCCCCCCGTGGTATCACGGGTTCTCCAGTTTTAGCTTTGTGTGCGAAGGAGGTCAGACATTCCATGCATAGCTCCACAGATTTTAGTCAGCAGTAGCTGCTGACTATTTCGGATGGAAGAAAAGAGGACACATATAGTGTCCCCAGCATGCTCCCTTCTCACCCCTGGATGGTGTTGTAAGGTTGAGGTACCTATTGCTGGTACAGAGGCTGGAGCCTGACATGCTGTTTTCCTTCCACATCCCCTGGTAGGGCTCTGTGGAAGTGGGATCCTGCCGGCCTCTCAGCTCTGACGCCGGGCTCCATCCACAGACCCATTAGAACCTGATGGAGACGGAGCAGGAGTACGATCAGGGACAGGCCCTGCATCATACAGGTACTCTGTGTCCCCGGCAGGCACAGACACACTCCGGGCTGGCTGGGTGTTGTAGTGCGCCGGGGACCGCAACGTTGGAGCTAGTGTCCCTACAGATTACTGGGGGATTGTTTGTGTATGGGAACGCAGCGCCGAC
Organism: Anomaloglossus baeobatrachus; assembly: GCF_048569485.1. Classification (NCBI taxonomy): domain Eukaryota; kingdom Metazoa; phylum Chordata; class Amphibia; order Anura; family Aromobatidae; genus Anomaloglossus; species Anomaloglossus baeobatrachus. The sequence continues at coordinate 8,842,079 of NC_134364.1, read as the reverse complement.
CCCCTCTGGACCGGGCGGCGCTGCTGTGACTTGTGGTGCGCCGGGGATCCGCCGTCCGCGCTTTTACGGCGGCGGCGGTTATAAATTGAGTCCCCGGCTTTTTGGGCCTAGGACGCCGGCAGCTCCGATTCGTTCCCGCCCCCACCCTGTCATTCAGGGTAGGGGAGAGACGCTGTTCGCTAGCAGCGACGAGGGCTGGAGCCTGATTTACATGCTCCAGCCCTCACACTAGGCACAGAGGGAAGCAGGCTTCCCGCTCTTGGCCAGGAACGCCCAGGGCCCGCCCCCCTTCTCTCTCAGGACGCCGGCAGCCATTACATGCAGTCTGGCTGGAGGAAGGACGCAAGGCTCTGGGAGACCTGGACTAGGGGCTATCGGGCGACCACACACCCGCTTTTTAAGCGGGCGGTAAGCGATTTTTCTGTGCTGGTCCCTCTAGTGCCTCACGGTGTATTGGTGTACTGTGTAGGATATAGAGATATTGTATTTCTTGCACTGTAAGGTCGCTTCTGGCTGCATCTCCCAGATCCCTCTGTGGAAGCAACAACATGCCATCCTCAAAACGCAAGGCTGCCAAGGCTAGGGCTGTGTACACTGCGTGTGCTGCATGTGGGGCTAATCTACCAGCAGGCTCCGATGACCCCCATTGTGTGCAATGCTCCGACCCGGTGCTGCTTCGCCAGCCGGAGTCAGGAGGGAGAGTGACCCAGGCTGAGACGCTTGTAAGTCCTGCCCCGGTGACAGGGACAGACTTTGCAGTTTTTGCTGATAATATGTCTGTCTCTATGGCAAAAATACTTGAAACCTTGCAATCTATGCATGGGGCTCAGTCTTTGGGCACGGCGAGGCCTCTGTCCTCAGGTCCCCCTTACTTGGAATGTATCCAGCCCACAGGGGGGTCCCCGGCTTCACAGGCCGAGGATTATGACTCAGATGATAGCCCCAGCCACCCTAAGCGAGCTCGCTGGGAAAGACCCTCGACGTCTTCACACTGCTCAGGGTCTCAGCGCAATCAGTCTCCCTGTGATGTGTCTGATGAGAGTGATCAGGAATCCACTCCTGGAACCCCTCTCAACCTGGATACCCCTGATGGGGATGCCATGGTAAACGACCTTATCTCAGCCATCAATAGGCTGTTGGATATTTCTCCCCCAGCCCCTTCAGCAGAAGAGGCGGCTGCGGAGCAGGAGAAGTTTCGTTTCCTTTATCCCAAGCGTAAATTGAGTGCTTTGTTGGATCACGCTGACTTCAGAGAATCAATCCAGAAGCACGACGCTCACCCAGAAAGGCGTTTCTCTAAACGATCTAAAGATACGCGTTTCCCTTTCCCCCCTGAGGTGGTCAAGCGCTGGACACAGTGTCCAAAGGTAGACCCCCCGATTTCCAAACTCGCAGCTAGGTCCATAGTTGCAGTGGAGGATGGCGCTTCACTTAAAGATGCCAATGACAGACAGATGGACCTTTGGTTAAAATCTGTCTATGAAGCTATCGGCGCGTCGTTTGCTCCGGCATTCGCAGCCGTATGGGCACTCCAGGCTATTTCAGCTGGCTTAGCAAAAGTGGATGCTATCATACATCCAGCAGTGCCGCAAGTGGCGCACCTTACCACGCAGATGTCGGCGTTTGCGTCTAACGCTATCAATGCGGTCCTAGAATCTACCAGTCGCACCTCAATGGCGTCCGCCAATTCGGTAGTTTTGCGCAGAGCCTTGTGGTTAAAGGACTGGAAAGCAGATGCTGGTTCCAAAAAATGTTTAACCAGTTTGCCTTTATCTAGAGATAGACTGTTTGGCGAGCCATTGGCTGATATCATTAAGCAGTCTAAGGGTAAAGACTCCTCTTTACCACAACCCAGAACAACCAAACCTCAGCAGAAAAAGTGGCAGCAGAGGTTTCAGTCCTTTCGAGGTTCGGGCAAGACACCATTTACCTCGTACAAAGGGACTCAGAGGACGCAAAGAAACTCAGATTCGTGGCGGGCTCACACGCGCCCCAAGAAAGCAAATGGAGGTACCGCTTCCAAAGCGGCTACCTCATGACTTCCAGCCCCCTCCCTCCGCATCGCCGGTCGGGGGCAGGCTCTCCCGCTTTTCCGGCATTTGGATGTCACAGGTCAAAGACCGGTGGGTGACGGACATTTTGTCTCGCGGGTACAGAATCGAGTTCAATTCTCGTCCTCCAGCTCGGTTCTTCAGAACCTCCCCACATCCAGACCGAGCAGATGCTCTGCTGCAGGCGGTGGGCTGCCTAAGAGCGGAAGGAGTGGTGATCCCAGTCCCTCCTCAGGAACAAGGGCAAGGGTTTTACTCCAATCTCTTTGTGGTTCCAAAAAAGGACGGCTCGTTCCGTCCTGTTCTGGACCTAAAACGGCTCAACAAACATGTGCACGCCAGGAAGTTCCGGATGGAAACCCTGCGTTATGTCATTGCCTCAATGTCCAGAGGAGACTTCCTTGCCTCAATAGACATCAAAGATGCTTATCTCCACGTGCCAATTGCTACAGAACATCAACGTTTTCTACGTTTTGTGATAGGAGACGACCATTTTCAGTTCGTAGCTCTGCCATTTGGTCTGGCAACAGCCCCACGGGTCTTCACCAAGGTCATGGCGGCGGTGGTAGCAGTCTTGCACTCTCAGGGACACTCTGTGATCCCTTACCTAGACGATTTATTGGTCAAAGCTCCCTCTCAAGAGGCATGTCAGCACAGCCTGAATGCTACGCTGGAGACCCTACAGTTCGGATGGATCATCAACTTTCCAAAGTCGATCCTATCACCGACTCAATCACTAACGTATCTTGGCATGGAGTTTCATACTCTAGCAGCGATAGTGAAGCTTCCGCTGAACAAGCAGCGGTCACTACAGACAGGGGTGCAATCTCTTCTGCAGGGCCAGTTGCATCCCTTGCGGCGCCTCATGCATTTCCTAGGGAAGATGGTGGCAGCCATGGAAGCAGTTCCCTTTGCGCAGTTTCATCTGCGCCCACTTCAATGGGACATTCTCCGCCAATGGGACGGGAAGTCAACGTCCCTGGACAGGAAAGTCTCGCTTTCCCAGACGGCCAAGGATTCCCTACAATGGTGGCTCCTTCCCACCTCATTGTCTCAGGGAAGATCCTTCCTGCCCCCATCCTGGGCAGTAGTCACGACAGATGCGAGTCTGTCAGGGTGGGGAGCAGTATTTCTCCACCACAGGGCTCAGGGGACGTGGACACCGCAGGAGTCCACCCTTCAGATCAATGTTCTGGAGATCAGAGCAGTGTATCTTGCTCTACTGGCCTTCCAACAGTGGCTGGAAGGAAAGCAGATCCGAATCCAATCGGACAACTCCACAGCGGTGGCATACATCAACCACCAAGGAGGGACGCGCAGTCGGCAAGCCTTCCAAGAAGTCCGGCGCATTCTAATGTGGGTGGAGGACAGAGCATCCACCATATCCGCGGTTCACATCCCAGGCGTAGAAAACTGGGAAGCAGACTTCCTCAGTCGCCAGGGCATGGACGCAGGGGAATGGTCCCTTCACCCGGACGTGTTTCAGGAAATCTGTCGCCGCTGGGGAGTGCCGGACGTCGACCTAATGGCATCCCGGCACAACAACAAGGTCCCGGCATTCATGGCGAGGTCGCGCGATCAAAGAGCTCTGGCGGCAGACGCCTTGGTTCAAGATTGGTCGCAGTTTCAGCTCCCATACGTGTTTCCGCCTCTGGCGCTCTTGCCCAGAGTGCTACGCAAGATCAGATCCGAGTGCAGCCGCATCATACTCGTCGCTCCAGACTGGCCGAGGAGGTCGTGGTATCCGGATCTGTGGCATCTCACGATCGGTCGACCGTGGTCACTGCCAGACCGACCAGACTTACTGTCCCAAGGGCCGTTTTTCCATCAGAATTCTGCGGCCCTGAACCTGACTGTGTGGCCATTGAGTCCTGGATCCTAGCATCTGCAGGATTATCTCAAGGAGTCGTTGCCACAATGAGACAAGCTAGAAAGTCGAATTCGGCTAAGATCTACCACAGAACGTGGAAGATTTTCTTATCCTGGTGCTCTGCTCAGGGAGTGTCTCCCTGGCCATTTGCATTGCCCAAGTTTCTTTCCTTCCTGCAATCGGGGTTAGAAAAGGGCTTGTCGCTCAGCTCTCTTAAAGGGCAAGTTTCGGCACTATCCGTGTTTTTTCAGAAGCGTCTAGCACGTCTTTCTAAGGTGCGCACGTTCCTGCAGGGGGTCTGTCATATTGTGCCCCCGTACAAGCGGCCGTTAGATCCATGGGATCTGAACAGGGTACTAGTTGCTCTCCAGAAGCCGCCCTTCGAGCCTCTGAAGGAAGTTTCCTTTTCTCGGCTGTCACAGAAAGTGGCGTTTCTTGTTGCGATCACATCGCTTCGGCGAGTGTCTGAGCTGGCAGCTCTGTCATCCAAGGCTCCCTTCCTGGTGTTCCACCAGGACAAGGTAGTGCTGCGCCCTATTCCGGAGTTTCTCCCTAAAGTCGTATCCTCTTTTCATCTTAATCAGGATATATCCTTGCCTTCGTTTTGTCCTCATCCGGTTCACCGGTATGAAAAGGACTTACGTTTGCTAGATCTGGTGAGAGCACTCAGAATCTACATTTCCCGCACGGCGCCCATGCGCCGTGCCGATGCACTTTTTGTCCTTGTCGCTGGTCCGCGCAAGGGGTTGCAGGCTTCTAAAGCCACCCTGGCTCGATGGATCAAAGAACCAATTCTAGAGGCCTACCGTTCTGCTGGGCTTCCGGTTCCTTCAGGGCTAAAAGCCCACTCAACCAGAGCCGTGGGTGCGTCCTGGGCATTACGTCACCAGGCTTCGGCTCAACAGGTGTGCCAGGCAGCTACCTGGTCCAGTCTGCACACTTTCACCAAGCATTATCAGGTGCATACCTATGCTTCGGCGGATGCCAGCTTAGGTAGAAGAGTCCTGCAGGCGGCAGTGACACCCCCGTAGGGGAGGGCTGTTTTGCAGCTCTAACATGAGGTATTTCTTTACCCACCCAGGGACAGCTTTTGGACGTCCCAATCGTCTGGGTCTCCCAATAGAGCGCTGAAGAAGAAGGGAATTTTGTTACTTACCGTAAATTCCTTTTCTTCTAGCTCTTATTGGGAGACCCAGCACCCGCCCTGTTGTCCTTCGGGATGTTTTTTTGTTGTTTGCGGGTACACATGTTGTTCATGTTGAACGGTTTTTCAGTTCTCCGATGTTATTCGGAGTTAATTTGTTTAAACCAGTTATTGGCTTCCTCCTTCTTGCTTTGGCACTAAAACTGGAGAACCCGTGATACCACGGGGGGGGGTATAGCCAGAGGGGGAGGGGCCTTGCACTTTTAATGTAGTGCTTTGTGTGGCCTCCAGAGGGCAGTAGCTATACCCCAATCGTCTGGGTCTCCCAATAAGAGCTAGAAGAAAAGGAATTTACGGTAAGTAACAAAATTCCCTTCTTTTCTGGACCACTCTGACTTCAGAGAAGCAGTTCACAAACACCACGCTTATCCAGATAAGCGTTTCTCCAAACGTCTTAAGGATACACGTTATCCCTTTCCCCCTGACGTGGTCAAGTGCTGGACCCAGTGTCCAAAGGTGGACCCTCCAATCTCCAGGCTTGCGACTAGATCCATAGTTGCAGTGGACGATGGGGCTTCACTTACAGATGCCACTGACAGACAGATGGAGCTCTGGTTGAAATCCATCTATGAAGCTATCGGCGCGTCGTTTGCTCCAGCATTCGCAGCTGTATGGGCACTCCAAGCTATTTCTTCAGCGCTCTATTGGGAGACCCAGACGATTGGGTATAGCTACTGCCCTCCGGAGGCCACACAAAGCACTACACTAAAAAGTGCAAGGCCCCTCCCCTTCTGGCTATACCCCCCCGTGGTATCACGGGTACTCCAGTTTTCAAGCTTTGTGCGAAGGAGGTCAGACATTCCATGCATAGCTCCACAGATTTTAGTCAGCAGTAGCTGCTGACTATTTCGGATGGAAGAAAAGAGGGCCCATATAGGGCTCCCAGCATGCTCCCTTCTCACCCGTTGATGGTGTTGTAAGGTTGAGGTACCTATTGCTGGTACAGAGGCTGGAGCCCCACATGCTGTTTTCCTTCCACATCCCCTTGTAGGGCTCTGTGGAAGTGGGATCCTGCCGGCCTCAAAGCTCTGACGCCGGGCTCCATCCACAGACCCATAGAACCTGGTGGATGCCGAGCAGGAGTACCATCAGGGACATGGCCCTGCATCATACAGGTACTCTGTGTCCCCGGCAGGCACAGACACACTCCGGGCTGGCTGGGTGTTGTAGTGCGCCGGGGACAGTAACGCTAGAGCTAGTGTTCCTACAGTTTAACTGGGGGACTTTTTTCTGTGTGTGGGAACGCAGCGCCGACCCCCGCTGGACCGGCGGCGCTGCTGTGACTTTTAGTTCGCCGGGGACACGCCGACCGCGCTTTTACGGCGGTGGCGTTTATAAATCTAGTCCCCGGCTTTTGCGGCCTAGGACGCCGGCAGCTCCGATTCGTTCCCGCCCCCACCCTGTCAATCAGGGTAGGGGAGAGACGCTGTTTCACGGCAGCGACGAGGGCTGGAGCCTGATTTACATGCTCCAGCCCTCTCACTAGGCACAGAGGGAAGCAGGCTTCCCGCTCTTAGCCAGGAACGCCCAGGGCCCGCCCCCCCTCCTCTCTCAGGACGCCGGCAGCCATTACATGCATGTCTGGCTGGAGGAAGGACGCAAGGCTCTGGGAGACCTGGACTAGGGGGCTTTGGAGATCACACACCCGCTCTTAAGCGGGCGGTAAGCGGCTTTTCAGCTGGCCCCTCTAGTGCCTCAGTGTGTATTAGTGTACTGTGTCACTGGACATATATATATATTTCCTTATTGCTTGCACTGTGAGGTCGCTTCCTGGCTGTATACCCAGATCGCTCTGAGGAGGCAGCAACATGTCATCCGCAAAACGCAAGGCTGCCAAGGCTAGGGCTGTGTACACTGCGTGTGCTGCATGTGGGGCTGCTCTACCAGCAGGCTCCAAGGACCCCCATTGTGTGCAATGCTCAGACCCGGTGCTGCTTCGCCAGCCGGAGTCAGGAGAGATAGTGACCCAGGCTGAGACGCCTGTAAGTCCTGCCCCGGTGTCAGGGACAGACTTTGCAGTTTTTGCTGATAATATGTCTGTGACTATGGCAAAAATCCTTGAAACTTTGCAATCCATGCCTGGGGCTCAGTCTATGGACACGGCGAGGTCTCTGTCCTCTAATCCCCCTCAGTTGGATTTAATCCAGACTGCAAGGGGGTCCCCGGCTTCACAGGCTGAGTATTATGACTCAGATGATAGCCCCAGCCACCCTAAGCGAGCTCGCTGGGAAAGACCCTCAACGTCATCACACTGCTCAGGGTCTCAGCGCAATCAGTCTCCCTGTGATGCGTCTGATGAGAGTGATCAGGAGTCTTATCCTGGAACCCCTCTCAATCTGGATACCCCGGATGGGGACGCCATGGTAAACGATCTTATCTCAGCCATCAATAGACTGTTAGATATTTCTCCCCCAGCCCCTTCAGCAGAGGAGGCAGCTGCAGAGCAGGAGAAGTTTCGTTTCCTCTATCCCAAGCGTAAATTAAGTGCTTTCTTGGATCACTCTGACTTCAGAGAGTCAATCCAGAAACACGACGCTCATCCAGAAAGGCGTTTCTCTAAACGTTCTAAGGATACACGTTTTCCTTTCCCTCCTGATGTGGTCAAGCGCTGGACCCAGTGTCCAAAAGTTGACCCCCCGATTTCCAAACTTGCAGCTAGATCCATAGTTGCAGTGGAGGATGGCGCTTCACTTAAGGATGCCAATGACAGACAGATGGACCTCTGGTTAAAATCTGTCTATGAAGCTATCGGCGCGTCGTTTGCTCCAGCATTCGCAGCCGTATGGGCACTCCAAGCTATTTCAGCTGGTTTAGCAAAAGTGGATGCTATCTTACATCCAGCGGTGCCGCAAGTGGCGTCCCTTACCTCGCAGATGTCCGCGTTTGCGTCTTGCGCTATCAATGCGGTCCTAGAATCTACCAGCCGCACCTCAATGGCGTCCGCCAATTCGGTAGTTTTGCGCAGAGCCTTGTGGTTAAAGGACTGGAAAGCAGATGCTGGTTCCAAAAAATGTTTAACCAGCTTGCCTTTATCTAGAGATAGACTGTTTGGCGAGCCATTGGCTGACATCATTAAACAGTCCAAGGGTAAAGACTCTTCCTTACCCCAGCCCAGATCAAACAAACCTCAGCAGAAAAAATGGCAGCAGAGGTTTCAGTCCTTTCGAGGTTCGGGCAAGACACAATTCTCCTCGTCCAAAGGGACTCAGAGGACGCAAAGAAGCTCAGATTCCTGGCGGGCTCACGCACGCCCCAAGAAAGCAAATGGAGGAACCGCTTCCAAAGCGGCTACCTCATGACTTCCAGCCCCCCCCCTCCGCATCTCCGGTTGGGGGCAGGCTCTCCCGCTTTTCCGACATTTGGACGTCACAGGTCAAAGACCGGTGGGTGACAAACATTTTGTCTCGCGGGTACAGAATCGAGTTCAGTTCTCGTCCTCCAGCTCGGTTCTTCAGAACCTCCCCACATCCAGACCGAGCAGATGCCCTGCTGCAGGCGGTGGACTCCCTAAGAGCGGAAGGAGTAGTGGTCCCTGTACCGCCTCAGGAACAAGGGCGAGGGTTTTACTCCAATCTCTTTGTGGTTCCAAAAAAGGACGGCTCGTTCCGTCCTGTTCTGGATCTAAAGCTGCTCAACAAACATGTGCACGCCAGGCGGTTCCGGATGGAAACCCTCCGCTCTGTCGTGGCCTCAATGTCTCAAGGAGACTTCTTTGCCTCAATAGACATCAAAGATGCTTATCTCCACGTGCCAATTGCTACAGAACATCAACGTTTTCTACGTTTTGTGATAGGAAACGAACATCTTCAGTTCGTAGCTCTGCCATTCGGTCTGGCGACAGCCCCACGGGTTTTCACCAAGGTCATGGCGGCAGTGGTAGCAGTCTTGCACTCTCAGGGACACTCGGTGATCCCTTACCTAGACGATCTACTTGTCAAGGCACCCTCTCAAGAGGCATGCCAACTCAGTCTACATGCTACACTGGAGACTCTACAGACGTTCGGATGGATCATCAACTTTCCAAAGTCGAATCTGTCTCCGACACAGTCACTAACGTATCTTGGCATGGAGTTCCATACTCGAGCAGCGAGAGTGAAGCTTCCGCTGAACAAGCAGCGGTCACTACAGACAGGGGTGCAATCCCTCCTTCAGGGCCAGTCGCACCCCTTACGGCGCCTCATGCACTTCCTCGGGAAGATGGTGGCAGCCATGGAAGCAGTTCCCTTTGCGCAGTTTCATCTGCGCCCACTTCAATGGGACATTCTCCGCCAATGGGACGGGAAGTCAACGTCCCTGGACAGGAAAGTCTCTCTTTCCCAGACGGCCAAGGACTCTCTACAATGGTGGCTCCTTCCCACCTCATTGTCTCAGGGAAGATCCTTCCTGCCCCCATCCTGGGCAGTGGTCACGACAGATGCGAGTCTGTCAGGGTGGGGAGCAGTGTTTCTCCACCACAGGGCTCAGGGGACGTGGACTCCGCAGGAGTCCACCCTTCAGATCAATGTTCTGGAAATCAGAGCAGTGTATCTTGCCCTACTAGCCTTCCAGCAGTGGCTGGAAGGAAGGCAGATCCGAATTCAGTCGGACAACTCCACAGCGGTGGCATACATCAACCACCAAGGAGGGACACGCAGTCGGCAAGCCTTCCAGGAAGTCCGGCGGATTCTGATGTGGGTGGAAGCCACGGCCTCCACCATATCCGCAGTTCACATCCCCGGCGTAGAAAACTGGGAAGCAGACTTCCTCAGTCGCCAGGGCATGGACGCAGGGGAATGGTCCCTTCACCCGGACGTGTTTCAGGAAATCTGTCGCCGATGGGGAGTGCCGGACGTCGACCTAATGGCGTCCCGGCACAACAACAAGGTCCCGGCATTCATGGCGAGGTCGCGCGATCAAAGAGCTCTGGCGGCAGACGCATTGGTTCAAGATTGGTCGCAGTTCCGGCTCCCATACGTCTTTCCACCTCTGGCACTCTTGCCCAGTGTGTTACGCAAGATCAGATCCGATTGCAGCCGCGTCATACTCGTCGCCCCAGACTGGCCGAGGAGATCGTGGTATCCGGATCTGTGGCATCTCACGGTCGGTCGACCGTGGTCACTGCCAGACCGACCAGACTTACTGTCCCAAGGGCCGTTTTTCCATCAGAATTCTGCGGCCCTGAACCTGACTGTGTGGCCATTGAGTCCTGGATCCTAGCGTCTGCAGGATTATCTCAAGGAGTCGTAGCCACAATGAGACAAGCTAGGAAGTCAACGTCTGCTAAGATCTACCACAGGACGTGGAAGATTTTCTTATCTTGGTGCTCTGCACAGAGAGTATCCCCTTGGCCATTTGCATTGCCCACCTTTCTTTCCTTCCTGCAATCGGGGTTGGAAAAGGGCTTGTCGCTCAGTTCCCTTAAAGGGCAAGTCTCGGCACTGTCTGTGTTTTTTCAGAAGCGTCTAGCACGTCTTCCTAAGGTGCGCACGTTCCTACAGGGGGTCTGTCATATTGTGCCCCCGTACAAGCGGCCGTTAGATCCATGGGATCTGAACAGAGTACTTGTTGCTCTGCAAAAGCCGCCCTTCGAGCCTCTAAAGGACGTTTCCTTTTCTCGCCTGTCACAGAAAGTGGCGTTTCTTGTCGCGATCACATCGCTTCGGCGAGTGTCTGAGCTGGCAGCTTTGTCATCCAAGGCTCCTTTCCTGGTGTTCCACCAGGACAAGGTAGTGCTGCGCCCCATTCCGGAGTTTCTCCCTAAGGTCGTATCCTCGTTTCATCTTAATCAGGATATATCCTTGCCTTCCTTTTACCCTCATCCGGTTCACCGGTATGAAAAGGACTTACGTTTGCTAGATCTGGTGAGAGCACTCAGAATCTACATTTCCCGAACGGCGCCCATACGCCGTTCCGATGCACTTTTTGTCCTTGTCGCTGGTCCGCGCAAGGGGTTGCAGGCTTCTAAAGCCACCCTGGCTCGATGGATCAAAGAACCAATTCTAGAGGCCTACCGCTCTGCGGGGCTTCCGGTTCCTTCAGGGCTAAAAGCCCACTCAACCAGAGCTGTGGGTGCGTCCTGGGCATTACGACACCAGGCTTCGGCTCAACAGGTGTGCCAGGCAGCAACCTGGTCCAGTCTGCACACTTTCACCAAGCATTATCAGGTGCATACCTATGCTTCGGCGGATGCCAGCTTAGGTAGAAGAGTCCTGCAGGCGGCAGTGACATCCCCGTAGGGGAGGGCTGTTTTTGCAGCTCTAACATGAGGTATTTCTTTACCCACCCAGGGACAGCTTTTGGACGTCCCAATCGTCTGGGTCTCCCAATAGAGCGCTGAAGAAGAAGGGAATTTTGTTACTTACCGTAAATTCCTTTTCTTCTAGCTCTTATTGGGAGACCCAGCACCCGCCCTGTTGTCCTTCGGGATTTTTTTGTTGTTTGCGGGTACACATGTTGTTCATGTTGAACGGTTTTTCAGTTCTCCGATGTTTCTCGGAGTTAATTTGTTTAAACCAGTTATTGGCTTCCTCCTTCTTGCTTTGGCACTAAAACTGGAGTACCCGTGATACCACGGGGGGGGTATAGCCAGAAGGGGAGGGGCCTTGCACTTTTTAGTGTAGTGCTTTGTGTGGCCTCCGGAGGGCAGTAGCTATACCCAATCGTCTGGGTCTCCCAATAAGAGCTAGAAGAAAAGGAATTTACGGTAAGTAACAAAATTCCCTTCTTCAGCTGGTCTTGCGCAGATTGACACTGTCACACGTACATCTGTTCCGCAAGTAGCGTCCTTAACCTCTCAAATGTCTGCATTAGCGTCTTACGCTATTAATGCTGTCCTGGACTCTACGAGCCGTACGGCAGTCGCGGCCGCCAACTCCGTGGTTTTACGCAGAGCCTTGTGGTTAAGGGAATGGAAGGCAGATTCTGCTTCCAAATAAGTGCTTAACCAGTTTGCCATTTTCTGGTGACAGACTGTTTGGTGAGAGATTGGATGAAATCATTAAACAGTCCAAGGGTAAGGATTCTTCCTTACCCCAGCCCAAACCTAACAAACCCCAACAGAAGAGGGAACAGTCGAGGTTTCGGTCCTTTCGAGGCTCGGGCAGGTCCCAATTCTCCTCGTCCAAAAGGACTCAAAAGGATCGGAGGAGCTCAGATTCTTGGCGGGCTCAGTCACGCCCAAAGAAGGCAGCCGGAGGAACCGCTACCAAGGCGGCTTCCTCATGACTTTCGGCCTCCTCTCTCCGCATCCTCGGTCGGTGGCAGGCTCTCCCGCTTTGGCGACATTTGGCTGCCACAGGTCAAAGACCGTTGGGTGAGAGACATTCTGTCTCACGGGTACAGGATAGAGTTCAGTTCTCGTCCTCCGACTCGATTCTTCAGAACTTCTCCACCTCCCGACCGAGCCGGTGCCCTTCTGCAGGCGGGTGATCTCTAAAGGCAGAAGGAGTGGTGATCCCTGTTCCTCTTCAGGAGCAAGGTCACGGTTTTTACTCCAATTTGTTGTGGTGCCAAAAAAGGACGGGTCTTTCCGTCCTGTTCTGGACCTAAAACTGCTCAACAAGCATGTGAAAACCAGGCGGTTCCGGATGGAATCCCTCCGCTCCGTCATCGCCTCAATGTCTCAAGGAGATTTCCTAGCATCAATAGACATCATGGATGCTTATCTCCACGTGCCGATTGCTCCAGAGCACCAGCGTTTTTCTACGCTTCGTTATAGGAGACGAACACCTTCAGTTCGTAGCCCTGCCTTTCGGTCTGGCGACAGCCCCACGGGTCTTCACCAAGGTCATGGCAGCAGTAGTAGCAGTCCTGCACTCTCAGGGTCACTCTGTGATCCCTTACTTGGACGATCTACTTGTCAAGGCACCCTCTCAAGAGGCATGCCAACACAGTCTGAACGTTGCGCTGGAGACTCTCCAGAGTTTCGGGTGGATCATCAACTTTTCAAAGTCAAATCTGACCCCGACCCAATCGCTAACATATCTTGGCATGGAGTTTCATACTCTCTCAGCGATAGTGATGCTTCCGCTGAACAAACAGCGTTCACTACAGACAGGGGTGCAATCTCTCCTTCAGGGCCAGTCGCACCCCTTGAGACGCCTCATGCACTTCCTAGGGAAGATGGTAGCAGCAATGGAGGCAGTCCCTTTCGCGCAGTTTCATCTGCGTCCACTACAATGGGACATTCTCCGCCAATGGGACGGGAAGTCGACGTCCCTACACAGGAATGTCTCCCTTTCTCAGGCGGCCAAGGATTCTCTTCAGTAGTGGCTTCTTCCCACCTCATTGTCAAAAGGAAAGCCTTTCCTACCCCCATCCTGGGCGGTGGTCACAACGGACGCGAGTCTGTCAGGGTGGGGAGCAGTTTTTCTCCACCACAGGGCTCAAGGTACGTGGACTCAGCAGGAGTCCACCCTTCAGATCAATGTTCTGGAAATCAGGGCAGTGTATCTTGCCCTACAAGCCTTCCAGCAGTGGCTGGAAGGCAAGCAGTTCCGAATTTCCACCATATCCGCAGTTCACATCCCGGGCGTAGAAAACTGGGAAGCAGATTTTCTCAGTCGCCAGGGCATGGACGCAGGGGAATGGTCTCATCACCCGGACATGTTTCAGGAGATCTGTTGCCGCTGGGAGATGCCGGACGTCGACCTAATGGCGTCCCGGCACAACAACAAGGTCCCAACATTCATGGCACGGTCTCAAGATCCCAGAGCTCTGGCGGCAGACGCCTTAGTTCAGGATTGGTCGCAGTTTCAACTCCCTTATATGTTTCCTCCTCTGGCACTGTTGCCCAGAGTGTTACGCAAGATCAGGTCCGACTGCCGCCGCGCCTTCCTCGTCGCTCCAGACGGGCCAACGAGGTCGTGGTACCCGGATCTGTGGCATCTCGCGGTAGGCCAACCGTGGGCTCTACCAGACCGACCAGACTTGCTGTCTCAAGGGCCGTTTTTCCATCTGAATTCTGCGGCCCTCAACCTGACGGTGTGGCCATTGAGTCCTGGATCCTAGCATCTGCAGGATTATCTCAAGAGGTCATTACCACTATGAGACAGGCCAGAAAACCCACATCTGCCAAGATCTACCACAGAACGTGGAAGATATTCTTATCTTGGTGCTCTGCTCAGGGAGTTTCTCCCTGGCCATTTGCCTTGCCTACTTTCTTTCCTTCCTGCAATCCGGTTTGGAAAAAGGTTTGTCGCTCAGCTCCCTTAAGGGACAAATCTTAGCGCTCTCTGTATTTTCTCAGAAGCGCCTAGCAACACTTCCTCAGGTACGCACGTTCCTGCAGGGGGTTTGCCGATTAGTCCCTCCTTACAAACGACTGTTAGAACCCTGTGATTTGAACAGGGTGCTGATGGTTCTTCAGAAACCACCATTCGAGCCTATGAGAGTTTTTTCCCTCTCACGCCTTTCGCAGAAAGTGGTTTTCCTTGTGGCAGTCACTTCACTTCGGAGAGTGTCTGTCCGGGCAGCATTGTCGTGCAAGGCCCCCTTCCCGGTGTCTCACCAGGTCAAGGGGTTCTGCGTCCGGTTCCGGAATTTATCTCTAAGGTGGTTTCCCCCCTTTCATCTCAATCAGGGTATCCCCGTACCCTCTGTTTGTCCTCATCCAGTTCACCAATGTGAAAAGGATTTGCACTTGATTAGATCTGGTGAGAGCACTCAGACTCTACATCTATCGTACGGCGCCCCTGCGCCGCTCGGATGCATTCTTGTCCTTGTCGCTAGCCAGCGTAAAGGGTCGCAGGCTTCCAAATCAAGCCCGGCTCGGTGGATCAAGGAACCAATTCTCGAGCTTATCGTTCTGCGGGGCTTACGGTTCCCTCAGGGCTGAAGGCCCATTCTACCAGAGCTGTGGGTGCGTCCTGGGCTTTGAGGCACCAGGCTACGGCTCAGCATGTGTGTCAGGCGGCTACCTGGTCCAGCCTCCACACTTTCACGAAACACTATCAGGTGCATGCCTATGCTTCGGTGGATGCCAGCATAGGCAGACGAGTCCTTCAGGCGGCAGTTGCCCACTTGTAGGAAGGGGCCGTTTTACGGCTCTACTACGAGGTATTATTTACCCACCCAGGGATTGCTTTTGGACATCCCAATTGTCTGGGTCTCCCAATAGAGCGACAAAGAAGAAGGGAATTTTGTTTACTTACCGTAAATTCCTTTTCTTCTAGCTCTAATTGGGAGACCCAGCACCCGCCCCTGTTTTTTTGTATATACATGTTGTTCATGTTGAATGGTTTCAGTTCTCCGATATTCCTTCGGATTGAATTTGCTTTAAACCAGTTTATTGGCTTTCCTCCTTCTTGCTTTTGCACTAAAACTGAGGAGCCCGTGATCCCACGGGGGGTGTATAGGCAGAAGGGGAGGGGCCTTACACTTTTAAGTGTAATACTTTGTGTGGCCTCCGGAGGCAGTAGCTATACACCCAATTGTCTGGGTCTCCCAATTAGAGCTAGAAGAAAAGGAATTTACGGTAAGTAACAAAATTCCCTTCTTTTCCCTAAAGGAAGCAAAATGGGGCCTTATGGTTCCAGCAGATGGTATCCCTGGGTCTTATTGAATAATGGGCCAAGTTGCAAATCGGTCGTGCCTTCAGTTACCTGTGGGCGTGGCTTTGCAAATTTTGACTTCATAAGCAAATCCTCAATATCTGCCAAACCATGACTCTGAGTTACTCATGAAAGGCCTTGTTACGATCGGTTCACTGAGACAGACCATTCAAGACCCTGTGTGTGAATTTGCCACAAACGCCCCCAAAAGATTTCGGCCATTTTGAGTTTTTCAACTTTTGCCCCCAAAATTTCCGGAACCAGACCTATTACACCTACGTGCTTCTTAAGTTTTGTGTCAAACCCTATCCTGAGTCTCTGTGCCAAAAATCGAGAGCCTAGGCTGCAAAGTCACCTCGGGGGAGCCTCTCCAGATTCCCTTGATTAGCCAATCGCTGCTGTTTTTTTCCCTTTTAAAATCCACATCTCGAAAAGTTAGAGTCAGAAGTAGACCATATTTTGAATAATTGCACACTAAGACACCATGCACTGTCCCTTAAAATATGGGGTGCGTGCCCTGTACGCTTTTGGCACAGTGGGGTGTCAAAATCCCCCTCTTTTGCAATTATAGCAGAAGTAATGAAAATGTAAGGCTCTGTGGTGTGATATTCGTAGCTTCTAGTGGTAGAATCTTGGTGGCCGTCCGTCCGGCTTAAACAGAGGATCAATTTGAGCCCCTACCTGTCAACGTGAGACAAAGAAGGGAACCGAAGAACGCTTTTCACTAAGTGGTGGAGGTTTAAAACGTGACGACAATGTTTTTCAATTTTATAGGCCCAAATTTCTGCGGAACCAAACAATGGGAACTCATGAGCTTTATAAGGTGTGTACTTGACTCAAAGCTGAGTCAGAATACCAAAACTGGTGACCCTGCACCCAAGGAAACCCCGCAAAAACCTCTCCAGCGACCCTAGTTTACCCATTGTGCTACAGATTAAGGTTATTTAAAAATTCATATCTTGAAAAATAAGCATCAGAAGGCCACACAATTTGGCATCCTGCATAACATGATCCATATGACAATCCCTGAAAATATGGAGTGGCTATGCTGAATGCTGTGGATGCAGTGACCCCCTCAAAATCAGACAACCACAGTGACATTTTATAGAAAAATGAATTGGATTTTCCTATATCACTTTTACCAGAATTTCTCCAGAACCAAGGGTCCAAACAAAAATCCAACAGAAAGGTTTTTTGGGGGAGACCCTCAGCTTTCAGACGAGACCTAAACTGAGTTCCAATGATGCTTATTCAGAAATCTGTGACCCCACAAAAGAAGCGACCACTGAGACAATTCATTCAAAATGAATTGGTTTTCCTATACTGCTTTAACCCGAGTTTTTAAAAAAATAACAGTCCAGTCAAAAATCTGACAAATATATTTTGGGGGGACACCCTCAGCTTTCATATGAGACCTAAACTGAGTTTCTAGGACTTTTATTCAGAACACTGTAACCTCCCAAATGAGGCGACCACTGAGACATTTCATCGTCTCCTGGAGGCTTCCAGTCCCACAACTTGTCCCCTGCAGACTGCCATTGCCCCACACTGGCCCTCTGAGGCCATCAGGCCCACACACAGGCCCCTGGAGGCTGCGGGGCCGACATACTGTTCCTTTTGAGGCTGCCAGGCTTGCACAATGGTCTCTGGGAGCTTCTGGGCCCAGTCACAGGACCCTGGAGGTTGCTGGGCCCTCACACTGGTCTTTGAGGCTGAAAGGCCTACTCACTGGACCTTGGAGGCTGTCGGGCCCTCACACTGGCGCCTGGAGGTTAACAGGCTCACACAATAGCCCTGGAGGCTTCCATGCCCACTCAATGGACTGTGTAAGATTCTGGGCCCTCATACTTGGAGGCTGCTAGGCCCTCACACTGGCCCTTGAAGGCTGCCGGGCCCACTCAATGTACCTTGGAGGCTGTCAGGCCCTCACACTGTCCCCTGGAGGCTTCCAGGCCCACTCAATGGACTGTGTAGGATTTTGGGCCCTCACACGGGCTCCTGGAGGCTTCCAGGCCCACACAGTGGCCCCTGGAGGCAGACAAGGAAAGCACTAGCCTCTGGAGGCTGCCTGGCCTATGCACTAGCTCCTGGAGTCTGCCAGACGCATGAACTCACCCCTGGAGGCTGTCCAACCAATGCACTGGGCCCTGGATGCAGATAAGCAAAACACTGGCCCCTGGAGGCTGTCTGGCCAACACATAGGCCCCTGGAGGATACAAGGCCTATCAACATGCCTTTGGAGGCTGCCAGATCGATAAACACGCCCCCAGAGGCTACGAAGCCGACATACAGGCCCCTGGAGGCTTCTGAGCCAACAAACTGTTCCTTTGAGGCTCCCAAGCTCATACAATGGACCCTGAAGGCTGCTGAGCCCTCACATTCACCCTTGAAGGCTTCCAGGCCCACACAGTGACCATTGGAGGCTGCAGGGCCCACTCCATAAACAATGGAGGCTGCCGGGCCCTCATATTGGCTCTGGAAAGCTAACAGGCTCACACAATATCCCCTGGATGCTGCCGGGCCCTGACACTGGCCCCTGGAGGCTGCCAGACACACACACGCACCCTTGGAAGCAGCAAGGTACGCCCACTTGCCCGTGGAGGCTGCCAGGCCCACGCTCTGGCCCTGGATGCTGTAAGGCCCACAAACGTGCCCCTAAAGGCTGTCAGGCACACTCAAGGGCCCCTGGAGGCATCCATGCCCACACAAGTGCCCCTGAACGCTGCAAAGCACACACACTGGTTCCTGGAGGCTTTAAAGCCCATGCACTGGGCCCTGGAGGCTATAAAGGCCACAAACGTGCCCCTGGAGGCTGTCAAGCCCTCTCACTGGTTCCTTGAGGCTGCCCAGCCAACGCACTGGCTTCGGGATGCTGCCATGCCCACCCACTGGCCCCTGGAAGCTTTCAGGCCCTGCAGTATAATACAGGATAAGTAATGTATGTGCACAGTGACTGCACCAGCAGAATAGTGAGTGCAGCTCTGGAGTATAATACAGGAGGTAACTCAGGATCAGTAATGTATGTACACAGTGACTGCACCAGCAGAATAGGGAGTGCAGCTCTGCAGTATAATACAGGATCAGTAATGTGATGTATGTACACAGTGACTGCACCAGCAGAATAGTGAGTGCAGCAGTGGAGAATAATACAGGAGGTAACTCAGGATCAGTAATGTATGTACACAGTGACTGCACCAGCAGAATAGGGAGTGCAGCAGTGGAGTATAATACAGGAGGTAACTCAGGATCAGTAATGTATGTACACAGTGACTGCACCAGCAGAATAGGGAGTGCAGCTCTGCAGTATAATACAGGATCAGTAATGTGATGTATGTACACAGTGACTGCACCAGCAGAATAGTGAGTGCAGCTCTGGAGTATAATACAGGAGGTAACTCAGGATCAGTAACGTAATGTATGTACACAGTGACTGCACCAGCAGAATAGTGAGTGCAGCTCTGGAGTATAATACAGGAGGTAACTCAGGATCAGTAATGTATGTACACAGTGACTGCACCAGCAGAATAGTGAGTGCAGCTCTGCAGTATAATACAGGATCAGTAATGTGATGTATGTCCACAGTGACTGCACCAGCAGAATAGTGAGTGCAGCTCTGGAGTATAATACAGGAGGTAACTCAGGATCAGTAATGTAATGTATGTACACAGTGACTGCACCAGCAGAATAGTGAGTGCAGCTCTGGAGTATAATACAGGAGATAACGCAGGATCAGTAATGTAATGTATGTACACAGTGACTGCAGCAGCAGAATAGTGAGTGCAGCTCTGGAGTATAATACAGGAGGTAACTCAGGATTAGTAATGTATGTACACAGTGACTGCACCAGCAGAATAGTGAGTGCAGCTCTGGAGTACAGTACAGGATGTAATGTGAGGGTCACTGGGGGTCTTTGGCACGGCGTCTTGGCTCATCTGTGTTCTCCAATAACTTTTCCTGTTTTGTTCTGTTAGGACGACATGGAAACTGCTAAGTACGTGTGGAGGATGTGCGTCGCTCGGCACAAGTTTTACAGAATGAACTGCAACCTGTAAGTTGATAAATGACGAGCCGTTTGTCCATCAGCTATGTCTGAAACATTTCATGCCAGATGCTCTATTTCTCCCTGTTATCAGCTGTTTCTGGCTGGAGCAGCCTGTGTTACACTGGTTGTAGCAGAGGCGTGTGAGCGGCTCCATATGGCGGCTGGGGTCGTCCATGTGTTGTGTTTGGGGTGATAGCCTGCCCCCTCCCCATCAGCTGTTCCTCTGTATTGTCACCTATGGTCGCCATCGCTGCAGTTTACATTCAGGCAGACAGAGGGCCACCTGTCCCCGCGCTGCGTGCACCCGGCCACCTGTCCCCGCGCTGCGTGCACCCGGCCACCTGTCCCCGGTCACACACATCACTGTCCACGCATTTATTGCGGCTTCTCTAGGGGACATCTGTCCGTTTTCGTGGCCCAGCTGCTGCGGACCTCTTGCTCCCCCTCTACTGTCTTGTCTTATGTCCTCATCAGCTCATTACTAAGTGTTCAAAGGAGAAAATCCTCACTATATTCTGGATCTCTGCTTGCTGTAAGTGAACGGGGTGTTCTTTGTTACCACTGGAGGCTAAAAATTCATACATTCCTTATACTTCTCACTGCTGAGCGTTTGTTACTATGTACCAAGTCGTGTGCACTGTAAAATATCAGTCTCTGTCGTTGTGATGGTTTGGTGCAGTGTGTCAGCGATGCGGATTTTCTCCGCCGAGTACAATTACAGCGAGGTGTTACACTTGGAGCGTCATCAGCATTCGCTGACAGCAAGCAGAGGTATTACAAATGGGAAAAATTGAGACAAAGTGAAATATAAAGTCGCAGATATTTTTTGGGATGTTTTCTCTGTTTCATAGCCTTGACCCCCGAGTATGACAGATTCTGATACCGGGGTGGAAAATCTGACGATATTGTGAGATGATAGTGTGAGAGAGGAAAGTTTCCAGTGTCCCACGGAGGGAAGCGCTTTTTGTTAGTGATGAGATTTTTCCACCACTTTTGTTACAATGTATCAGTGTAGATAAGAAGTAAAGCGGAGAGAAATGTAACTTGCAGATGTTGTCATTCACTGTCAACAAGCGGAGGTCTTCTTCATAGGAAGTCAATCACAAAGTCCAGCAGCTTCCCATGGGATTTTATTTAAGGACCAACACATTACATTTTTTTAATCAAGATATTACATTAGACTGGGGGGGGGGGGGGGGGGGGGGGCAAATAATTATCCTGAGGGGCAACATGAGAGGCCATGACTGGTGAAGAGGCCGGACCAATAGCCTATAAATTCTGAAAGTAATAGTAATTGTGTCATTGAGCAGAATTAAGTATGCTGACATCCCCCTATGTAAGGTATGAGCCCCCACATAGCCTCCTATATACAGCATGAGCCCCCACATAGCCTCCTATATACAGTATGAGCCCCCACATAGCCTCCTATATACAGTATGAGCCCCCACATAGCCTCCTATATACAGTATGAGCCCCCACATAGCCTCCTATATACAGTATGAGCCCCCGCATAGCCTCCTATATACAGTATGAGCCCCCACATAGCCTCCTATATACAGTATGAGCCCCCGCATAGCCTACTATATACAGTATGAGCCCCCGCATAGCCTCCTATATACAGTATGAGCCCCCTATATACAGTATGAGCCCCCACATGGGGCCCCACATAGCATCATATATACAGCGTGAGCCCCACATAGCCTCCAATATACATTATGAGCCCTCGCATAGCCTCCTATATACATTATGAGCCCCCACACAGCCTCCTATATACAGTATGAGCCCCCACACAGCCTCCTATATACAGTATGAGCCCCCACATAGCCTCCTATATACAGTATGAGTCCCACATAGCCTCCTATGTACAGTATGAGTCCCCACATAGCCTCCTATGTACAGTATGAGTCCCCACATAGCCTCCTATGTACAGTATGAGCCCCCACATAGCCTCCTATGTACAGTATGAGCCCTCACACAGCCTCCTATGTACAGTATGAGTCCCCACATAGCCTCCTATGTACAGTATGAGTCCCCACATAGCCTCCTATGTACAGTATGAGTCCCCACATAGCCTCCTATGTACAGTATGAGTCCCCACATAGCCTCCTATGTACAGTATGAGTCCCCACATAGCCTCCTATGTACAGTATGAGCCCCCACATAGCCTCCTATGTACAGTATGAGCCCCCACATAGCCTCCTATGTACAGTATGAGCCCCCACATAGCCTCCTATGTACAGTATGAGCCCCCACATAGCCGCCTATGTACAGTATGAGCCCCCGCATAGCCGCCTATGTACAGTATGAGCCCCCGCATAGCCGCCTATGTACAGTATGAGCCCCTGCATAGCCTCCTATGTACAGTATAAGCCCTCACATAGCCCCTATATACAGTATGAGACCCCACATAGCCTCCTATATACAGTATGAGCCCCTACATAGCCTCCTATATACAGTATGAGCCCCTACATAGCCTCCTATATACAGTATGAGCCCCTACATAGCCTCCTATATACAGTATGAGCCCCTACATAGCCTCCTATATACAGTATGAGCCCCTACATAGCCTCCAATATACAGCATGAGCCCCCACATAGCCTCCTATATACAGTATGAACCCCACATTGCTCCTATATACAGCATGAGCCCCCCCCCCACAGCCTACTATATACAGTAGGTAACCCCCCACATAGCTCCCTATATCTAGGATGAACCCTCACATAGCTCCTATACACAGTATATATATATATGCCCCCTATATACGGTATTAGTCTATACCCATGAAAACAAAGCAAAACACCCCTCCCTGCGTTCCCGTGTCCCCACCCTCCCATTTCCCCCGCTGATTCTCCGCACTTGCTGATGTGATGTCATCGCGTCTGCTGACACTGGTGGTTAGATGGAGCTGGCGGCCGCTCAATGTGTCCTCATTTTGTGTGCTCTGAGGATACAGATATCAGGCGGCGGGCAGCAGCAGCGGCGGCGGTGGGGGACACCGTGTGGCACGCGGGGCCACTGTTGTCAGCCCTTCTGCTGTCTGCATCCTCGGTCCGCACTTTTCCCAGGTTGCTATGGACCGGACCTGCGTAACTGCAGGAGATCTGAGCGACCGCCCGTCTGATCCTCAGTCTAAAGGGATATTGAAGCCATTGGGTGAAGCATTACCGTAGGCTGTAGCAGCACAGAGTATTTCAGCAGAGTGCCTGTGCCTCCCCCTGACCTCTCCATCTGTTTGTCCTCAGTGATTCCTCTGATCCTCCTCCTGCTGCGGACTCTGCCCAGAAATCTTCCTCTCTTCTCTCCTTCCAGCGCTTTCCTATCCTCTCCCGCCCGTTACTTCCTAAAGGGTGAGACGTGTCCTGAGCCCGGCGCTGCATGCTCTTCCCTCCTGTACCACGTGCATACCGCATGTCCCAGCATGGCCGCCTCGTGGTGTGGAGCTGCCATAGGATCAGGCCCGAGCTGCCCTCCATCTGGGCATGCTGGGACTTATAGTTTATAGTTCTATATGCAGGGAGAAGCCTAATCCAGCTGTGTGTGTAATGTGCCGCCACATGGTGCCCTCGTGTCGCTGGCTTCCACTATGCTGCTTGCTGTCAGTCAATTCTTAATCATGTTCTGTATGAAGAATGTAAATATCATTTATTTTATTCAAGGCAAACTCAGGCGGTAAATCCAGTGCGGCGGCGATCGTCAACCAGAATGTCACTGGTGAGACCCCATTATCAGAGTTACTGCCACGTATGCTTCATCCCAGTACCTCAGTGTTATTGTGCAGTGATGTCATCATGAGGGGGCGTGGCTGTATATAAGGGGTGTGGCCTCATGTCTGATCACATATCAGTGATGTCATCATGAGGGGGTGGGGCTGTATATAAGGGGTGTGTTCTCCTGTCTAATCACATGTCATTGTATCTGATGTCATCATCAAGGGTCGAGGCTATATATAAGGGGTGTAACCTCATGTCTGATCACATATCAGTGATGTCATCACCAGGGGGCGGGACTGTATATCAGGGGTGTGGTCTCATGTCTGATCACGTCATTATAACAGTGACGTCATCACCAGGGGGTGTGGCCTCATGTGTGATCCCATCATTATATCAGTGATGTCATCAGGGGCGGTGCTGTATCTAAGGGGTGTGTACTCCTGTCTAATCACGTCATGGTATCTGATGTCATCATCAAGGGTCGAGGCTAAATATAAGGGGTGTAACCTCATGTCTGATCACATATCAGTGATGTCATCACCAGGGGGCGGGACTGTATATCAGGGGTGTGGTCTCATGTCTGATCACGTCATTATAACAGTGACGTTATCACCAGGGGGTGTGGCTGTATATAAGGGGTGTGGCCTCATGATGTCTGATCATGTCATACCTGTGATGTCATCAGGGGGGTGTGGCTGTATATAAGGGGTGTAGCCTCATGATCATGTCTGAACATGTCATACCTGTGATGTCATCAGGGGGGTGTGGCTGTATATAAGGGGTGTGGCCTCATGATCATGTCTGATCATGTCATACCTGTGATGTCATCACCAGGGGGCGGGGCTGACACCCCTCACGTGTTTACAGGCAGGTTGTCGGCAGCGATAGACGAGGTGCTGGGGTACAGGGCACATTTCTGGGGTGGGGTTAGTAATATTTGGTGGCTGTAACAGTTTGCATTATTTTTCTCTGCAGCCCAAGCACCAGCCGTACATGATCCCCGCGCCTCCGCTGCATTACAACGGACACTACACCGAGCCCTACACCTCCTCGCAGGGTAACGGGATTTTCTTTGTATTTCATGGTCGCCTTTGTGTTTCTTATGACAGTCTCTTCTAATTCTATTGTGGCTGATTCCAGATAGCAGTAACACGCTAGTAGAGTTCATATACATTTGTGAAATGAATCTGCCGTGCCTCCTGATGAGCTTTGGTGACTCATCACCCCACTCTGATGGCTGATACCATAGAGCAATGGCTCGCTGTCTAATCAGCCATGTCATCGTAGAGACTTGTGACTTTTAGCGCATCCGTGCCAGTCAGCTGCCAGTAAAGTCACCGGAATCGCGTCGTCCTCGGTTGTAATGCTCTTGTTTTGCCGGTTACAGACAATCTTCCCGTCTTCGTCAGCAATCAGAACGGTTATTACTATCACTCCCAGACGAGCCTGGACCGCAGCCCGCACGACTACAACGGCAGGATCCGGAATGGGAGTGTGTACAGCGCCCACAGCACCAACTCGCTGAACACCCAGCAGCACTACATGCAGCCGTCGCCCATGTCCTCCAACCCCAGCATCACGGGCAGCGACATCATGAGGCAGGAGTACATCCCGTCGCACCGGCACAGCGCCCTCATCCCACCCTCCTATCGCCCCACGCCGGATTACGAGACGGTCATGAGACAGCTGAACCGCGGGATCATGCACACGGAGCGGCAGAGCCACTCAATGCGCAACCTCAACATCGGCAACTCTTACGCCTACAGCCGAGCCGACGCCTTGGTCTACAGCCAGCCGGAAATCCGCGAGCACGCCCAGTTCGCTTCACCCCAGTCTCACCATTATCCATTCAACCTGAACTACAGTTTCCACAGCCAGTCGCCTTATCCGTACCAGGCGGAGCGCCGCCCGGTGGTGGGTGCAGTCAGCGTCCCGGAGCTGACCAACGTCCAGCTTCAGTCTCAGGACTACACACCCTCCAACATCATGAAGACCCAGGTATATCGCCCTCCGCCCCCGTATCCGTACCCGCGGCCGGCCAACAGCACCCCGGATCTGACCCGCCATCATACGAGCAGCAGTAACCCGGATCTGATCACCCGGCGCGTCCACCATTCTGTGCAGATGTTCCAGGAGGACAGTTTGCCGGTGGCTCATTCTCTTCAGGAAGTCAGCGAGCCCCTGACCGCCGCCCGCCACGCCCAGCTACAGAAGAGGAACAGCATCGAAATAGCGGGAATTACCCAAAGCTTCGAGGGGATGCGGGTGAAGGAGCGCGCCATGTCCTCCTCCGCGGCCAACGTGGCACCTCAACGCGGTATGGTGACCGACACGCAGACGAATGTTTACATTGAGCGCACGAAGGAGGAGCAGGGCGGCGAGCACGAGAGGGGGCGATACGGCCACAAGAAGTCTCTGTCCGACGCCACCATGCTCATCCACAGCAGCGAGGACGATGAAGAGGACAATGAAGAGGACGGCGGCGCCAACGTATCCCAGACACCGATCTACGACCGGTCCCAACTGAGGCCGGTGATGGAGACCTACACGGACGAGTCTGAGTCCAGCTACCCCTACAGCGCCATGCCCGTCAATCACCTCCATATCTACGAGCACAAGACGCCCGAGGCCGAGAAGGAGCGCAGGATCACTGCCGTCAGCCCCGTACAGTTTGGGGGAGAACACCTGATCGGAAGGAGAAGCAACGGATCCATCCCGCCTTCAGTATCCGAGTCGGACCTCACAGCCGTTACTGTCCGGTACCGAATCAAGAAGGAGCCTGCAAAGAAGAGACCCGTGTCCGACGTCCTGTCCGGAAAGAAGGATATCGTAGAGGGTCTACCACCCTCAGGAGTGAGTACGAGCCAGAGCCCCCGCCCGGGCACCAGCAATGGAAACTTCCACTCCGATCACATCCAAAGCTGCACTCTGGAGCTGCCTCCAGTGCATCAACAGTGAATGGTGACAGATATATTGGGTCTGCTGAGAACACTGCGGCCCCCACAATGCGGGGGACATTAGAGCCGGACCCCGAGAATGAAGTAATTTCAGAGAAGGTCTCCCAGTAAAGCTTGTCAATTGTGCCACATTCTCGCAATGGCAAAGCTGAGGGTGCAGCTTCGGATGTGACTAGAGTATTGGTACTTATAAATCAGGCACCTATGAGATGTGATGGGAGATCCAGGGCATCCCTGTGCCAGTCCATGCCATCATGGTATCGTCTGGGGTCCTTCATTATAGGGGATGGGGGGGGTGCGATTTTAGTGTTTTTTGTAAAAATGTTCTTTCTTGCAGGGAATAAAGAAGGGAAATCGCACAGAAGCCAAAAAAATGGGGCCCCTGAAGCTGGCAGCTTGGAATGGGTTAACTGTGCCCCGGCTGCCCCTGCTGGACGACGATCGGGAGGAGCCGGCCCGGGCGTCCAATGACGAGAGGGTAAGTGCTGTCATTAACCCCTCCACGACCGGCCGATTTTTCGCTTTCCGTTTTTTTTTTCGCTATTCTTCTTCTGACAGACGTAACTTTTTTATTTTTCAGTCACTATGGTCATGTGAGGGCTCAATTTTTTGCGGGACAAGTTGTACTTTTCAATGAATCCATAAGTTTTACCATATAGTGTACTGGAAAACTGCAAAAAAAATTCCAAATGCAGAAAAATTGCAAAAAAAGTGCGATAGCACTATTGTTTTTGAGATATTTTATTCACGGTGTTCACTGTATGGTAAAACTGATGTGTGGGTGTGATGCCTCAGGTCAGTGCAAGTTCGTAGACACTAAACATGTATAGGTTTACTTTTATATAAGGGGGGTTAAAAACAAAATCGGAAGTTTGTTCGAAAAAGGTGGCGCACGGTTTACGCCATATTCCGTGACCCGTAGCGTTCTCATATCTGCTGATCACAGCTGTAAATAGCAGATACTCTCACTTTCTGCTTCACTCGGCTGCGGGCCAAGTGAATCTGAAAGTAACTCATGTGTAGTACAGGAGTCATCACATGACCCTGTGCTACCATGACAACCACCGGAAGTCACGTGATCACATCACGTGACTTCCGGTATCGGGCGGTAAGTAAAAGTTTACCGTCGATGCCGTTTTATAATGGCGCTGTCACATATTGACAGCGCCATTTAAGGAGATAAACGGCACGAGCAAATAACGACTCTGCTTGTGCCTAGCAGGCACACATCTCAGCTTTGAAAATCAGCTGAGATGTGCGCTGATCGCGGCATGCTGCCACCGGCAGACCGCGGGCAGTAATAATATAACCGCTAGGACGTAATATTACTGCCTGCTGTCGTTAAGGGGTTAATGGGTCGGTACTAAAATGGGGGATTAAAGCCAAAACTAAGGGGATTTACTAGGGAAATGCTTGGTGTAAGGCGTCGGTCACATGTGCATGTGTCACTGTCCGGCTACGGAGCCAAATCCATGGAGCGGCGGGAGGGGGGGGGTCTCCGGACGCCCTCATAGACTTATATCAGGCTGTGGAGTTTGGGCTCAGACCACCGCACACGGAGGGGTGAATGGAGCCAAAATAAGAGGATAATGGTGAGAAACTGAAACATGACGTCTTTCCGAAGGGAGTACACGGTCGTTTCTTACCTCCGCTTACTTTCAGGGAATGAAAATCTTCTTGCTTACAGAGGCTGATATGATTTTCACTTCTGAGGGTTTGTTACAGTTTTATCCAGTGAATAAAGCCTTGAATCCGGAGTGTTACAGTGTATCGATGTGTAATGTAGAATGTCTCCTCTACTGATACTCATACATTTGTTCTGCTCACAGAGGCTTCACTGGAGGGGCAAATCCCTCAATGTGATCGATTTTATGTCTTTACGGTTGTTTGCATTCACTGACAGCAAGCAGAGATGTAGAATAGTGAGTAACTGACTGGTGAATTGCCTCCTTATCTCAGTGTAAAGTGCTGGAGGAGCGTCTGGAGCAGGGCATGGTCTTCACAGAGTACGAGCAGACCCTGAAGAAGCGGCTGCCAGACACGGAGTGCACCATCGCGCGCCTTCCCGAGAACGCCGAACGCAACCGCTTCCAGGACGTGCTGCCGTACGACGACACCCGCGTGGAGCTAGTGCCAACGAAGGAGAACAACACTGGGTACATCAACGCCTCCCACATAAAGGTACCGGCCGCTCCATCGCTTGTCAGAGCTCTGCTCCGTCGGCTCTAGTGAACACGAGCTGCCATCTCCACAGGTGACGGTCGGTGGCGTGGAGTGGGATTATATCGCTACACAGGGTCCTCTGCAGAACACGTGCCAAGACTTCTGGCAGATGGTGTGGGAACAGGGGGTCGCCATCATCGCCATGGTGACGCTGGAGGAGGTGAGTCCTGCGGGCGGGGGGTCGTCTGCCCCCTGCACAGTAACTGCATAGAGGGTCTCTGGCCACACGTGTTCCCACTGTACCTATAACAAATAACTGAACAGTGAGCGCAGCTCTGGAGTCTAATACCGTGTGTCCCCCAAAAATAAGACAGGGCTTATTTTCAGGGAATATCTTATTTCTTCAGCGCTCTATTGGGAGACCCAGACGATTGGGGTATAGCTACTGCCCTCTGGAGGCCACACAAAGCACTACATTAAAAGTGCAAGGCCCCTCCCCCTCTGGCTATACCCCCCCGTGGTATCACGGGCTCTCCAGTTTTAGCTTTGTGTGCGAAGGAGGTCAGACATTCCATGCATAGCTCCACAGATTTTAGTCAGCAGTAGCTGCTGACTGTTTCGGATGGAAGAAAAGAGGACACATATAGTGTCCCCAGCATGCTCCCTTCTCACCCCTGGATGGTGTTGTAAGGTTGAGGTACCTATTGCTGGTACAGGGCTGGAGCCTGACATGCTGTTTTCCTTCCACATCCCCTTGTAGGGCTCTGTGGAAGTGGGATCCTGCCGGCCTCTCAGCTCTGATGCCGGGCTCCATCCACAGACCCATTAGAACCTGATGGAGACGGAGCAGGAGTACGATCAGGGACAGGCCCTGCATCATACAGGTACTCTGTGTCCCCGGCAGGCACAGACACACTCCGGGCTGGCTGGGTGTTGTAGTGCGCCGGGGACCGCAACGTGGAGTTGGTGTCCCTACAGATTACTGGGGGATTGTTTGTGTTTGGGAACGCAGCGCCGACCCCCTCTGGACCGGGCGGCGCTGCTGTGACTTGTGGTGCGCCGGGGATCCGCCGTCCGCGCTTTTACGGCGGCGGCGGTTATAAATTTAGTCCCCGGCTTTTTGGGCCTAGGACGCCGGCAGCTCCGTTTCGTTCCCGCCCCCACCCTGTCATTCAGGGTAGGGGAGAGACGCTGTTCGCTAGCAGCGACGAGGGCTGGAGCCTGATTTACATGCTCCAGCCCTCTCACTTGGCACAGAGGGAAGCAGGCTTCCCGCTCTTGGCCAGGAACGCCCAGGGCCCGCCCCCCTTCCTCTCTAGAGACGCCGGCAGCCATTACATGCAGTCTGGCTGGAGGAAGGACGCAAGGCTCTGGGAGACCTGGACTAGGGGCTATCTGGCGACCACACACCCGCTTTTTAAGCGGGCGGTAAGCGATTTTTCTGTGCTGGTCCCTCTAGTGCCTCACGGTGTATCGGTGTACTGGGTACAGATATATAGATATTGTATTTCTTGCACTGTGAGGTGCGCTTCTGGCTGCATATCCCAGATCGCTCTGTGGAAGCAGCAACATGTCATCCTCAAAACGCAAGGCGGCCAAGGCAAAAAGGGCTGTGTATACTGCGTGTGCTGCATGTGGGGCTAATCTACCAGCAGGCTCCGATGACCCCCATTGTGTGCAATGCTCCGACCCGGTGCTGCTTCGCCAGCCGGAGTCAGGAGAGGTAGCGACCCAGGCTGAGACGCTTGTAAGTTCTGCCCCGGTGACAGGCACGGACTTTGCAGTTTTTGCAGATAATATGTCTGTATCTATGGCAAAAATCCTTGAAACCTTGCAATCTATGCATGGGGCTCAGTCTCTGGGCACGGAGAGGCCTCTGTCCTCAGGTCCCCCTTACTTGGAATGTATCCAGCCCACAGGGGGGTCCCCGGCTTCACAGGCCGAGGATTATGACTCAGATGATGGCCCCAGCCACCCTAAGCGAGCTCGCTGGGAAAGACCCTCGACGTCTTCACACTGCTCAGGGTCTCAGCGCAATCAGTCTCCCTGTGATGTGTCGGATGAGAGTGATCAGGAATCCACTCCTGGAACCCCTCTCAACCTGGATACCCCGGATGGGGATGCCATGGTAAACGACCTTATCTCAGCCATCAATAGGCTGTTGGATATTTCTCCCCCAGCCCCTTCAGCAGAAGAGGCGGCTGCGGAGCAGGAAAAGTTTCGTTTCCTTTATCCCAAGCGTAAATTGAGTGCTTTGTTAGATCACTCTGACTTCAGAGAATCAATCCAGAAGCACGACGCTCACCCAGAAAGGCGTTTCTCTAAACGATCTAAAGATACGCGTTTCCCTTTCCCCCCTGAGGTGGTCAAGCGCTGGACACAGTGTCCAAAGGTAGACCCCCCGATTTCCAAACTTGCAGCTAGATCCATAGTTGCAGTGGAGGATGGCGCTTCACTTAAAGATGCCAATGACAGACAGATGGACCTTTGGTTAAAATCTGTCTATGAAGCTATCGGCGCGTCGTTTGCTCCGGCATTCGCAGCCGTATGGGCACTCCAGGCTATTTCAGCTGGCTTAGCAAAAGTGGATGCTATCATGCATCCAGCAGTGCCGCAAGTGGCGCACCTTACCACGCAGATGTCGGCGTTTGCGTCTTACGCTATCAATGCGGTCCTTGAATCTACCAGTCGCACCTCAATGGCGTCCGCCAATTCGGTAGTTTTGCGCAGAGCCTTGTGGTTAAAGGACTGGAAAGCAGATGCTGGTTCCAAAAAATGTTTAACCAGTTTGCCTTTGTCTAGAGATAGACTGTTTGGCGAGCCATTGGCTGACATCATTAAGCAGTCCAAGGGTAAAGACTCCTCTTTACCACAACCCAGAACATCCAAACC
The DNA here is from genome assembly GCF_048569485.1 of Anomaloglossus baeobatrachus. Taxonomy (NCBI): domain Eukaryota; kingdom Metazoa; phylum Chordata; class Amphibia; order Anura; family Aromobatidae; genus Anomaloglossus; species Anomaloglossus baeobatrachus. The sequence goes on along the minus strand of NC_134364.1, from coordinate 8,810,661 downwards.
TCAGCAGAAAAAGTGGCAGCAGAGGTTTCAGTCCTTTCGAGGTTCGGGCAAGACACCGTTTACCTCGTCCAAAGGGACTCAGAGGTCGCAAAGAAACTCAGATTCGTGGCGGACTCACACACGCCCCAAGAAAGCAAATGGAGGTACCGCTTCCAAAGCGGCTACCTCATGACTTCCAGCCCCCCCCCTCCGCATCGCCGGTCGGGGGCAGGCTCTCCCGCTTTTCCGGCATTTGGATGTCACAGGTCAAAGACCGGTGGGTGACGGACATTTTGTCTCGCGGGTACAGAATCGAGTTCAATTCTCGTCCTCCAGCTCGGTTCTACAGAACCTCCCCACGTCCAGACCGAGCAGATGCTCTGCTGCAGGCGGTGGATTCCCTAAGAGCGGAAGGAGTGATTATCCCAGTCCCTCCTCAGGAACAAGGGCAAGGATTTTACTCCAATCTCTTTGTGGTTCCAAAAAAGGACGGCTCGTTCCGTCCTGTTCTGGACCTAAAACGGCTCAACAAACATGTGCACGCCAGGAGGTTCCGGATGGAAACCCTCCGCTCTGTCATTGCCTCAATGTCCAGAGGAGACTTCCTTGCCTCAATAGACATCAAAGATGCTTATCTCCACGTGCCAATTGCTACAGAACATCAACGTTTTCTACGTTTTGTGATAGGAGACGACCATTTTCAGTTCGTAGCTCTTCCATTTGGTCTGGCGACAGCCCCACGGGTCTTCACCAAGGTCATGGCGGCGGTGGTAGCAGTCTTGCACTCTCAGGGACACTCGGTGATCCCTTACCTAGACGACTTATTGGTCAAAGCTCCCTCTCAGGAGGCATGTCAGCACAGCCTGAATGCTACGCTGGAGACTCTACAGTCTTTCGGATGGATCATCAACTTTCCGAAGTCGATCCTATTACCGACTCAGTCACTAACGTATCTTGGCATGGAGTTTCATACTCTAGCAGCGATAGTGAAGCTTCCGCTGGACAAGCAGCGGTCACTACAGACAGGGGTGCAATCTCTTCTGCAGGGCCAGTTGCATCCCTTGCGGCGCCTCATGCATTTCCTAGGGAAGATGGTGGCAGCCATGGAAGCAGTTCCCTTTGCGCAGTTTCATCTGCGCCCACTTCAATGGGACATTCTCCGCCAATGGGACGGGAAGTCAACGTCCCTGGACAGGAAAGTCTCGCTTTCCCAGACGGCCAAAGACTCTCTACAATGGTGGCTCCTTCCCACCTCATTGTCTCAGGGAAGATCCTTCCTGCCCCCATCCTGGGCAGTAGTCACGACAGATGCGAGTCTGTCAGGGTGGGGAGCAGTATTTCTCCACCACAGGGCTCAGGGGACGTGGACTCCGCAGGAGTCCACCCTTCAGATCAATGTTCTGGAGATCAGAGCAGTGTATCTTGCTCTACTGGCCTTCCAACAGTGGCTGGAAGGAAAGCAGATCCGAATCCAATCGGACAACTCCACAGCGGTGGCATACATCAACCACCAAGGAGGGACGCGCAGTCGGCAAGCCTTCCAAGAAGTCCGGCGCATTCTAATGTGGGTGGAGGACAGAGCATCCACCATATCCGCGGTTCACATTCCAGGCGTAGAAAACTGGGAAGCAGACTTCCTCAGTCGCCAGGGCATGGACGCAGGGGAATGGTCCCTTCACCCGGACGTGTTTCAGGAAATCTGTCGCCGCTGGGGAGTGCCGGACGTCGACCTAATGGCATCCCGGCACAACAACAAGGTCCCGGCATTCATGGCGAGGTCGCGCGATCAAAGAGCTCTGGCGGCAGACGCCTTGGTTCAAGATTGGTCGCAGTTTCAGCTCCCATACGTGTTTCCGCCTCTGGCGCTCTTGCCCAGAGTGCTACGCAAGATCAGATCCGAGTGCAGCCGCGTCATACTCGTCGCTCCAGACTGGCCGAGGAGGTCGTGGTATCCGGATCTGTGGCATCTCACGATCGGTCGACCGTGGTCACTGCCAGACCGACCAGACTTACTGTCCCAAGGGCCGTTTTTCCATCAGAATTCTGCGGCCCTGAACCTGACTGTGTGGCCATTGAGTCCTGGATCCTAGCATCTGCTGGATTATCTCAGGGAGTCGTTGCCACAATGAGACAAGCTAGAAAGTCGAATTCGGCTAAGATCTACCACAGAACGTGGAAGATTTTCTTGTCCTGGTGCTCTGCTCAGGGAGTGTCTCCCTGGCCATTTGCATTGCCCAAGTTTCTTTCCTTTCTGCAATCGGGGTTAGAAAAGGGCTTGTCGCTCAGCTCCCTTAAAGGGCAAGTTTCGGCTCTATCCGTGTTTTTTCAGAAGCGTCTAGCACGTCTTCCTAAGGTGCGCACGTTCCTGCAGGGGGTCTGTCATATTGTGCCCCCGTACAAGCGACCGTTAGATCCATGGGATCTGAACAGGGTACTAGTTGCTCTCCAGAAGCCGCCCTTCGAGCCTCTGAAGGAAGTTTCCTTTTCTCGGCTGTCGCAGAAAGTGGCGTTTCTTGTTGCGATCACATCGCTTCGGCGAGTGTCTGAGCTGGCAGCTCTGTCATCTAAGGCTCCCTTCCTGGTGTTCCACCAGGACAAGGTTGTGCTGCGCCCCATTCCGGAGTTTCTTCCTAAGGTCGTATCCTCTTTTCATCTTAATCAGGATATTTCCTTGCCTTCTTTTTACCCTCATCCGGTTCACCGGTATGAAAAGGCCTTACGTTTGCTAGATCTGGTGAGAGCACTCAGAATCTACATTTCCCGCACGGCGCCCATACGCCGTGCCGATGCACTTTTCGTCCTTGTCGCTGGTCCGCGCAAGGGGTCGCAGGCTTCTAAAGCCACCCTGGCTCGATGGATCAAAGAACCAATTCTAGAGGCCTACCGTTCTGCGGGGCTTCCGGTTCCTTCAGGGCTAAAAGCCCACTCCACCAGAGCCGTGGGTGCGTCCTGGGCATTACGCCACCAGGCTTCGGCTCAACAGGTGTGCCAGGCAGCTACCTGGTCCAGTCTGCACACTTTCACCAAGCATTATCAGGTGCATACCTATGCTTCGGCGGATGCCAGCTTAGGTAGAAGAGTCCTGCAGGCGGCAGTGACACCCCCGTAGGGGAGGGCTGTTTTGCAGCTCTAACATGAGGTATTTATTTACCCACCCAGGGACAGCTTTTGGACGTCCCAATCGTCTGGGTCTCCCAATAGAGCGCTGAAGAAGAAGGGAATTTTGTTACTTACCGTAAATTCCTTTTCTTCTAGCTCTTATTGGGAGACCCAGCACCCGCCCTGTTGTCCTTCGGGATGTTTTTTTGTTGTTTGCGGGTACACATGTTGTTCATGTTGAACGGTTTTTCAGTTCTCCGATGTTATTCGGAGTTAATTTGTTTAAACCAGTTATTGGCTTCCTCCTTCTTGCTTTGGCACTAAAACTGGAGAGCCCGTGATACCACGGGGGGGTATAGCCAGAGGGGGAGGGGCCTTGCACTTTTAATGTAGTGCTTTGTGTGGCCTCCAGAGGGCAGTAGCTATACCCCAATCGTCTGGGTCTCCCAATAAGAGCTAGAAGAAAAGGAATTTACGGTAAGTAACAAAATTCCCTTCGTTTCTTATATTTGATACAAGTAATAAAGATATTCTTGTGAATATCTCTCTGCCCCACACAATGGTAAACGCCCTAAAACCAAGTTTTCCCTTTAAATGGCCATCCCATGGTAGCATTGAATACCTGGGCATAAAGATTCCCTCCGATCTGACTAGGCTCTTTCAATTAAACTATCAAACCTTTCTGTCAAGACTCGAGGGAGACCTAGCCTCATGGCAAAAAGGCACTCTTTCGTGGTTTGGCAGGATTGGCGCTCTCAGGATGACCGCCCTGCCGCGATTATTGTACCTGGTCCAGACGGTCCCGGTATATATCCCGGCAGCATATTGGGCCAAGATACAACGCATATTTAATCAATTTGTCTGGTCCAAAAAACGCGCTCGCTTGAGATGCAGCGTTTTAACCAGGACCAAGAACGCGGGGGGAACAGGTCTGCCCGATTGTAGGCGATATTATATGGCAGCCGCTCATGCCAGGGTCTTGGACCTTTTGCACTGCTCTAAGTCTAAGCTCTGGGTTTGCCTGGCACAGGATCTGTGCCCTTTATCGACATCGACCTTGCCGTGGACCTGGCCCCTCCTCATCAAACATAAAATTGAGATGTCCTATAGTACCAAACAAACACTACGAACGATACACTCTATATCATCACGCAACCTCATGATCCAGCCTAGGGGACCCCTCATGCCACTAACTGACAACCCGGAGTTTCTACCGGGAGCATCGTCCAACAACTTTCTAGGTTGCACGAAACTAAACCCCCTGAGATTAAACCAGGTAGTTTCGGGGGGGTCCCTCCTTCCACTCCGGGAGATTGTAGAGAACCGCAATTTCAAATTGCGGTTCCACTTTGAATATGCCCAGCTTAAGCACTTCATAACCTCCCAGGACAGTGACATAGCCCACCACCTGCCCCAAACGCCTTTTGAAAACCTTTGTAGTGGGCCCTCTGGTGCACGCCATGCAATCTCAAAGGTGTACAAATGTATGACGAACGCGGCGGAGACGTCTTCCCCCCGATTCTGTGCGGCATGGGAAGAGGAGCTCGGCCAGACTTTCCCTGAGAATCAGTGGAAACGTTGTTTCCGTTTGACCCACAGGTCCGTGGTGGCCACCAGGATGCAAGAAACCAGCTATAAAATACTGTCTAGATGGTATAGGGTCCCAGCATCTCTTCATGCATGGTATCCTGACGTCCCTGACACGTGTTGGCGATGTGGAGCGCAGGGGGGCACTATGTCGCATATCTGGTGGTACTGCCCGAGCTTGTCGGCCTTTTGGAAAAAAATACTGGCGGCCATTCATGAGGTCACCGGGGTTGTGGTTCCGAGTCGCCCAGAGGCGGTATTATTGTACATCTTTAATGTATCCGAAAAGGTCTATAAAAATTCTATCCTGGGCCATCTTCTCCAGGCAGCTAAGACAGTGATCCCACGACGATGGAAGGACTCTGCTCCCCCTTCGTTGGAAGAATGGGTCATGGAGGTAAATGTGATTCACCGTATGGAGGTGGTGATGGCTCAGTCACGCGGGCAGTCGGTGGTGACAGCCACCAAATGGCTTCAGTGGGAATCTTTTCTGTCTAGTAAAAAATTCTTGGATCTGTGTGACTCCTGAGGAGCAGGAACCCCCGGCTCCCTCCCTTCTTCAGATGACATACACCATTTTTTCGAATGGTCTTGGTCCGGCGGACAGTGTATCAGCCCCGGTCACCGCGCTCTACTTTCTATTTTTCCTCCTTTCTCTCTGACTTACGCTATCTTTCCTACATACTATGACTGCTACTCTCCTCTGTCTTTCCTCTCTGTGTTACTGGTTTCTATGGTTTCTACGGTTTAAAATGAGGACCTATGTGTCACCACAATGACTTATAATTCATTATGACTCCTATGACAGTTTAACATTGTTCAGATGTTTGATGAAACCTGTCTATCATTACATGGTCCCATGCTCTTTATTGTATGCTTATGAAAACTCAATAAAAATTTAAATTGGAAAAAAAAAAAAAGATATTCTTGTATTCATGGCTAAACATTGGATGAAGACATTACTCGGGGCTATTACCGAAACGTATATGTCCATACCTTTCCCTATTTGTTTTGTGTGGCGCCATCTGCTAGCTAATTGTTGTTCACCAATTATATTTTAATTGCCATTTTTAAATGTACTATTCTCTTTCTACTGTTTACCCCAAAACAGGGCCGTATGTATCAGTAGACATTGGAGGTCCGGTGCCCAGGGCGGCAGATCACAAAGGGCGGCGCCAGGGTTGAGATTTAAAAAAAAAAATTTTTTTTTTTGGGAAAATCTTCCCTCCTTAGACTCCATACGAACACCGGAGTGTTTGGGGGGCAAGAGTGGGTGTCCCTGTATTCATTTGTATTTGTGCCTATAAGATGCTGATGACATTTTGTTTGAGTATCCCAGCATGCACAGGGATTCTCAAACAAAGAATCCTGCAAAAATAGCAGTTAGCCTAGTTATGGAAAGATGGGGAATTATTAATGCAAGTTTATTCTAAAATGGTTTAGATGTTGACACTAAATACTGTAGATAGGGATAGAGAATGAAAATGACTTAGCATTTGGACCACCTTTTTAAGCTACTCTTTAAATGTTTACTAGTGCTGCTGCCTGCCGCTAATCAGTGCTGTAGTTCATGTATGGTCCATAGTTTGATGATGGCTCGTAACAACAATTTCAGTCATCACCTTACCATTGTTAAGAAGTTTCATTCAATTCAAGTTTATATAATAGTGGCTAACCTGACATTGAAAGTGATTGCTGTATTAACCTTGGTGATGTATTCATGTACTGACATTGGTTCTGGTGCTGTGTTTCTGTACTGATGGTTGTTCTTGTGATGTCATGTACTGATGATGGATTTGGTAAAGTACTCTTGTACTGATTGTGGTTGTGATAATTTATTTATGCGCTGATAATGGTAATGTAGTTGTGTACTGACTGTGGTTCTGGTGATTTATCAGTGTAGATGTTTTAATATTTAATTTCTTTGTCGCTCCATTGGGAGACCCAGACAATTGGGTGTATAGGCTATGCCTCCGGAGGCCGCACAAAGTATTACACTAAAAGTGTAAAGCCCCTCCCCTTCTGCCTATACACCCCCCGTGCTCCCACGGGCTCCTCAGTTTTTTTGCTTTGTGCGAAGGAGGCAGACATGCACAGCACAGCTCCACAGATTAGTCAGCAGCAGCTGCTGACTATGTCGGATGGAAGAAAAGTGGGCCCATATAGGGCCCCCAGCATGCTCCCTTCTCACCCCACTCTTGTCGGCGGTGTTGTTAAGGTTGAGGTATCCATTGCGGGTACGGAGGCTGGAGCCCACATGCTGTTTTCCTTCCCCATCCCCCTCAGGGCTCTGGGTGAAGTGGGATCCTATCGGTCTCCAGGCACTGAGACCGGGCTCCATCCACAACTCCTGGGAGCCTGCTGGATAGGAGCTGAGTATCGTTCAGGGACATGGCCCTGCTACTTGGAGGTACTCTGTGTCCCTGTGGGGACCGCGCACAGCAACACTCCAGCTTTGCTGGGTGTGCTAGTGCACCGGGGACCGCGGCGCTGACCGGGTTAATGTGCCATTACACACTCAGCGTCGCTGAGTGTGTTTATGTAGGGGGACTACCGCACTACCGCCGCCGCCATGTTTTAACACTGCGGCGCGGCTGTGACTTGTAGTGCGCCGGGGACTTCCGCGCGGCCGCGCTTTTATGGCAGCCGCGCTTATTACTTGAGTCCCCGGCTTGTACGGCCTAGTGTTTCCTCCTCCCGCCCACAGCCCTGACAGGCAGGGGTAGGGCGGGACGCTGTACAGACGTGCAGCAGTGAGGGCTGGAGCATGCTTTGCATACTCCACCCCCCTCACTGTGCACTGTGGGGCACCAGTTCCCGCACTTTCTGGGTCACGCCCACGGCTCCCTCCTCTCCTCAGGACGCCGGCAGCCATTCCTGTCAGCTCCTCGGACGCTGCAGAGGGGGACAAATTCTGGGAGACCCAGGCAGGGATTATGGTGGCCTCACAACCGTTTTAATCGGGTGGTAAGCAGCACCTGTGGTGCTAGCCCCATTGTGCAGAAGTGTAATATGTTTATGATATTTTACACTGTATAGTGCACAGTTGCTTTCTGGCTATATTCCCTATTGTGTTACTCAGGGAAGACAATAGCATGGCGCCCACAAAAGGCAGGGGTGCCAAAACACAGGCTTACTATGCTGCCTGCGCCGCATGTACGACGCCGCTACCGGCAGGTTCCACTGACCCTCACTGTGTGCACTGCTCGGCCCCTGTGACACTTACTCAGCCGGAGCCTCTGCTAGGGGGGGCCCAGGGGGAGCCACCTGCTAACACTGTCCAGGTGACAGGGACGGAGTTTGCAGTCTTTAAGGATAAACTCTCTGAGACTATGGCTAAGATACTAGAAGCCTTGCAGTCCAGACCGGTATCTCAGCACAGGGACTCTGTTGAATCATTGTTCCCTGGCCCCCCTCAGTTGGACCAACAATGTCCTCCCGGGGTATCTCATGGATCCCAAGCTGAGGGTTCTGACACAGACCCCAGCCCCAGACCGACTAAGCGAGCTCGCTTGACAATTTCCTTGACATCCTCATATTGTTCAGGGTCTCAGAGGGGGGAATCTCTGGTTGATGATGCGGAGACAGCTGATCAGGATTCTGATCCTGAGGCCGCTCTCAATCTTGATACTCCGGACGGGGACGCCATAGTGAACGACCTTATTGCGTCCATCAATCGTATGTTGGATATTTCTCCCTCAGCTCCTCCGGTGGAGGAGTCAGCTTCTCAGCAGGAGAAATTCCGTTTCAGGTTTCCCAAGCGTACACCGAGTATGTTTCTGGACCACTCTGATTTCAGAGAGGCAGTCCAGAAACACCGAGCTTGTCCAGATAAGCGTTTTTCTAAGCGCCTTAAGGATACACGTTATCCCTTTCCCCCTGACGTGGTCAAGGACTGGGCTCAGTGTCCCAAAGTGGATCCTCCAATCTCCAGACTGGCAGCTAGATCCATACTTGCAGTGGAAGAGGGGGCTTCACTCAAAGATGCCACTGACAGGCAGATGGAGCTCTGGTTGAAATCCATCTATGAAGCTATCGGCGCTTCTTTTGCCCCAGCATTCGCAGCCGTATGGGCGCTACAAGCTATCTCAGCAGGTCAAGCGCAAATTGACGCAGCCACACACACTTTCGCGCCGCAGGTGGCGTCCATAACCGCTCAGACGTCAGCAATGGCGTCTTACGCTATTAATGCTGTCCTGGACTCTGCGAGCCGTACGGCGGTTGCATCCGCCAATTCGGTGGTACTCCGCAGGGCCTTGTGGCTACGGGAATGGAAGGCAGATTCTGCTTCCAAAAAGCGCTTAACTAGTTTGCCAATTTCTGGCGACCGATTGTTTGGCGAGCGTTTGGATGAAATCATCAAACAATCCAAGGGAAAGGATACATCCTTACCCCAGCCCAAACCGAACATACCCCAACAGAGGAGGGGGCAGTCGAGGTTTCGGTCCTTTCGGGGCGCGGGCAGGTCCCAATTCTCCTCGTCCAAAAGGCCTCAGAAAGATCAAAGGAACTCTGATTCATGGCGGTCTAAGTCACGTCCAAAAAAGACCACAGGAGGTGCCGCTACCAAAGCGGCTTCCTCATGACTTTCGGCCTCCACAATCTGCATCCTCGGTCGGTGGCAGGCTCTCCCGCTTTTGCGACACCTGGCTGCCACGGGTAAAAGACCGCTGGGTGAGAGGCATTCTGTCTCACGGTTACAAGATAGTTCACCTCTCGTCCCCCGACTCGATTCTTCAGGTCATCCCCGCCTCCCGAGCGAGCCGAGGCTCTTCTGCAGGCGCTGGGCACTCTGAAGGCAGAAGGACTGGTGGTCCCTGTTCCTCTTTAGCAACAGGGTCACGGTTGTTACTCCAACCTGTTTGTGGTCCCAAAGAAGGACTGGTCTTTCCGTCCTGTTTTGGACCTGAAACTTCTCAACAAACACGTAAAGACCAGGCGGTTCCGGATGGAATCCCTCCGCTCCGTCATCGCCTCAATGTCCCAAGGAGATTTCCTTGCATCGATCGATATCAAAGATGCTTATCTCCACGTACCGATTGCTCCAGAGCACTAGAGCTTCTTGCGCTTCGCCATAGGAAACGAACACCTACAGTTCGTGGCACTGCCGTTCGGCCTGGCAACAGCCCCACGGGTTTTCACCAAGGTTATGGCTACTGTAGTAGCGGTCCTCCACTCTCAGGGTCACTCGGTGATCCCTTACTTGGACGATCTCCTGATCAAGGCACCCTCTCAAGAGGCATGCCAACACAGCCTCGACGCTACTCTGGAGACCCTCCAGAGTTTCGGGTGGATCATCAATTTTCCAAAGTCAAATCTGACACCGGCCCAATCGCTGACATATCTTGGCATGGAGTTTCATACCCTCTCAGCGATAGTGAAGCTTCCGCTGATCAAGCAGCAGTCGCTACAGAAGGGGTACAATCTCTCCTTCAAGGTCAGGCACACCCCTTGAGACGCCTCATGCACTTCCTGGGGAAGATGGTGGCAGCAATGGAGGCAGTCCCTTTCGCGCAGTTTCACCTGCGTCCTCTTCAATGGGACATCCTTCGCAAATGGGACAGGAAGCCGACGTCCCTCGACAGGACCGTCTCCCTCTCTCAGGCGACCAAAGCTTCCCTTCGGTGGTGGCTTCTTCCCACTTCATTATCGAAGGGGAAATCCTTCCTACCCCCATCCTGGGAGGTGGTCACGACGGACGCGAGTCTGTCAGGGTGGGGAGCGGTTTTTCTCCACCACAGGGCTCAGGGTACGTGGACCCGGCAAGAGTCCTCACTTCAGATCAATGTTCTGGAAATACGGGCAGTGTACCTTGCCCTGAAAGCGTTCCAGCAGTGGCTGGAAGGCAAGCAGATCAGAATTCAGTCGGACAATTCTACAGCGGTGGCATACATCAACCACCAAGGCGGCACACGCAGTCGGCAAGCCTTCCAGGAAGTCCGGCGGATTTTGATGTGGGTGGAAGACACGGCCTCCACCATCTCTGCAGTTCACATTCCAGGCGTGGAAAACTGGGAAGCAGATTATCTCAGTCGCCAGGGCATGGACGCAGGGGAATGGTCCCTTCACCCGGACGTGTTTCAGGAGATCTGTTGCCGCTGGGGGGTGCCGGACGTCGACCTCATGGCGTCCCGGCACAACAACAAGATACCGACGTTCATGGCACGGTCTCAAGATCCCAGAGCTCTGGCGGCAGACGCCTCAGTTCAGGATTGGTCGCAGTTTCAGCTCCCTTATGTGTTTCCTCCGCTGGCACTGTTGCCCAGAGTGTTACGCAAGATCAGGGCCGACTGCCGCCGCGTCATCCTCGTCGCTCCAGACTGGCCGAGGAGGTCGTGGTACCCGGATCTGTGGCATCTCACGGTCGGCCAACCGTGGGCACTACCAGACCGACCAGACTTGCTATCTCAAGGGCCGTTTTTCCATCTGAATTCTGCGGCCCTCAACCTGACTGTGTGGCCATTGAGTCCTGGATCCTAGCGTCTTCAGGATTATCTCAAGACGTCATTGCCACTATGAGACAGGCTAGGAAACCAACGTCCGCCAAGATCTACCACAGGACGTGGAAAATTTTCCTGTCGTGGTGCTCTGCTCAGGGTATTTCTCCCTGGCCTTTTGCCTTGCCCACTTTTCTGTCCTTCCTTCAATCTGGACTGGAAAAGGGTTTGTCGCTCGGCTCCCTTAAGGGACAAGTCTCAGCGCTCTCTGTCTTTTTTCAGAAGCGCCTAGCCAGGCTTCCACAGGTACGCACGTTCCTGCAGGGGGTTTGTCACATCGTTCCTCCTTACAAGCGGCCGTTAGAACCCTGGGATCTGAACAGGGTGCTGGTGGCTCTTCAGAAACCACCATTCGAGCCAATGAGAGATATTTCTCTCTCACGCCTTTCGCAGAAAGTGGTTTTTCTAGTGGCAGTCACTTCACTTCGGAGAGTGTCTGAGCTAGCAGCGCTGTCATGCAAAGCCCCCTTCCTGGTGTTTCACCAGGACAAGGTGGTTCTGCGTCCGGTTCCGGAATTTCTCCCTAAAGTGGTATCCCCCTTTCATCTCAATCAGGATATCTCCTTACCTTCTTTTTGTCCTCATCCAGTTCACCAATGTGAAAAGGATTTGCACTTGTTAGATCTGGTGAGAGCACTCAGACTCTACATTTCTTCGGCGCTCCATTGGGAGACCCAGACGATTGGGTGTATAGCACTGCCTCCGGAGGCCACACAAAGCAATTACACTAAAAAGTGTAAGGCCCCTCCCCTTCTGGCTATACACCCCCAGTGGGATCACTGGCTCACCAGTTTTCTGCTTTGTGCGAAGGAGGTCAGACATCCATGCATAAGCTCCACTGTTTAGTCAGCAGTAGCTGCTGACTATATCGGATGGAAGAAAAGAGGGCCCATACTAGGGCCCCCAGCATGCTCCCTTCTCACCCCACTTGTGGTTTGTAAGGTTGAGGTACCTATTGCTGGTACGGAGGCTGGAGCCCACATGCTGTTTTCCTTCCCCATCCCCCTGAGGGGCTCTGAGGAAGTGGGATCTTTCCGGCCACCAAGCCCTGAGGCCGGGCTCCATCCACAGACCCATAGAACCTGCTGGATGTGGAGCGGGAGTGCCGTTCAGGGACAAGGCCCTGCAACTTTCAGGTACTCTGTGTCCCCGTATGGCAGGCCACGCACACTCCAGGCTTGCTGGGTGTGCTAGTGCGCCGGGGACTGTAGCGCTGTGCGCTGGGCTTATAGTCCCTGCAGATTACTGGGGGACTTTACGTGTGGGGACCGCCGCGCCGACCGCCCCTGGAGCGGCGGCGCAGCTGCGACTTGTAGTGCGCCGGGGACGCGCCGACCGCGCTTTTACGGCGGCGGCGCTTCTAACTTTAGTCCCCGGCTTTTGCGGCCTAGCGCCGCTTCGTTCCCGCCCCCACCCTGTCACTCAGGGACAGGGAGAGACGCTGTTCTATAGCAGCGCCGAGGGCTGGAGACTTATTTGCATTCTCCAGCCCCCTTTACTAGACACAGTGGGCGCCGGGTTCCCGCTCTTGTCTCGGGCACGCCCTCGGCCCGCCCCTCTCCTCTGGACGCCGGCAGCCATTCTGGCACGCAGAGCGGGAAAACGGAGACACTGAGCTACCAGCACAGGATTCCGGCGCCACACACCCGCTTTTGTGCGGGCGGTAAGCGGCAACTAAAGTGCTGACCCACTAATGCCGAAGTGTCCTGTTGTACTTTTGTACGGTCGCTATTCAGGATGCAGACCTAGAAACAGCAGCAAAAGATCAGGGGTGCTAAAGCACAGACTCTATATGCTGCTTGTCTTGCATGTGCTGCAGTGTCATGTGTCCTTTATGCTTGTATGCTTTACATTGCACTGTAAGGGCTATTCTTGGCTGTCTACCCGCCTAGATGGCTAGACAGCGGCAGCAAACAGCAATGGTGCTAAGGCACAAGCTTTCAATGCTGCTTGGATTGCATGTACTGCAGAGTTTATTTTCATGCTTGTACATTCACTGCATGTCGCTATTCTTGGCTAATGCTCCTTGATGACTAGACAACAGCAGCAGAAAAGCAAGGGTGCTAAGGCACAAGCTTTCAATGCTGCTTGGATTGCATGTGCTGCAGTGGTTATTTTCATGCTTGTATGCTATACATTCACTGTATGTCGCTTTTCTTGGCTAATGCTCCTGAATAACTAGACAACGGCAGCAGAAAAGCAAAGGTGCCAAGGCACAGGCTTTCTATGCTCCTTGTACTGCATGTGCTGAAGTGTTTATTGTACTTCATGCTTGTATGCTATACATTGCACTGTACGGTCGCTATTCTTGGCTAATGCTCCTAGATGGCTAGACAGCAACAGCAAAAAAAAAAAAAAAAAAAAAAAAGCATGGGTGCCAAGGCACAGGATTTCTTGCTGCTTGTACTGCATGCGACTGTTCCAGGACCCCCAGTGTGTGCAATTACTCAACGGGGTCTCTGCTACAGGTGGCCAAAAGAACCACCTGTGATCCCTGTCCAGGGACAGGGACGGAGTTGCAGTTTCCGCTGATATATTGTCTGTGGCTATGACTAACATCTTACAGACTTTGCAGTCCAGACAGACCTTGGGCAATGTTGATTCAATGCCCCTGGCCACCCTGATTTCGAAACAAATCATGGCTCCAGGAGGGTCCCATGCATCCCAGGGTGCAGGCTCTGACACGGACGACAGTCCCAGACGGCCTAAGCGAGCTCCCTAAGAACGGCCCTCGACTTCATCACAGTACTCTCTCTGTATGATGAGGCAGACGTAGCTGTTCAGGACTCTGATCCTGAGACCGCTCTCAATCCGGATACACCGGATGGTGACGCTATAGTGAATAATCTTATAGCGTCCATCAATGGAAGGTTGGGTATTTCTCCCTCAACTCCTCCAGTGGAGGGGTCAGCTTCACAGCAGAAGAAATCCCTATTTCGGTATCTCAAGCGTATATTGAGTACTTTTCTGGTCACTCTGACTCCAGAGAAGCAGTCCAGGAACATCACGCTTATCCCGATAAGCGTTTCTCCAACCGTATTGAAGATACGCGTTGTCTCTTCCCCCCTGACGTGCTCAGGCGCTCCAAGGGTGGATCCCCCAATCTCCAGGCTTGCGGCTAGATCTATAGTTGCAGTGGAAGATGGGACTTCACTTAAAGATGCCATTGACAGACAGCCCTATCGGCGGGTCGGTTGCCCCGGCATTCGCAGCCATAGAGGCACTCCAAGCTATTTCAGCTAGTATTGCACAGAGGGACGCGGTCACATGTACATCTTGGCCGCAGTAGCGTCCTTCACCTCGCAATGTCGGCATTGCGACTCAAGCTGTTTATGCTGTCCTGGACTCTACGAGCCGTACGTCAGTGGCGTCCGCCAACTCCGTGTTGTTACGCTCCTAGTGTTAAGGGATTGGAGTAGATGCTGCTTCCACAAAAGTGCTTAACCAGATTGCCTTTATCTGGTGACAGACTGTTTCGTGAGCGGTTGGATTAAATCATTCAACTGTCCAAGGGTACGGATTCTTCCTTACCCCAGCTATCAAACAAGACCCATCAGGAGAAGGGACAGTCGAGGTTTCGGTCCTTCCCAGGCTCGGGCACGTCCCAATTGCCCTCGTCCAACAGGACTCAAAAGGCTCAGAGGGGCGCAGGTTCCTGGCGGGCTCAATCACGCCCGGAGAAGGCAGCCGGAGGAACCGCTACCAAGGCGGTTTCCTCATGACTTTCAGCCCTCTCTCTCCGCGTCCGCGGTCGGTGGCAGACTCCCCCGCTTTAGCGACATTTAGCTGCCACAGGTCAATGGCCGGTGGGTGAGAGACAGTTTGTCGCAAAAACTTCCTCACCGGCCGAGCCGAGGCTCTTCTGCAGGCAGTAGGAGTCGTAATCCCGGTTCCTCCTCAGGAACAAGAGACACTTTTTACTCCGATCTGGTCGGGGTGACAAAATAGGACGACTCCTTCCGTTCCTTTCTGGACCTTAAACTGCTCAACAAGCACGTGAAAACCAGGCGGTTCCGGATGGAATCCCTCCGCTCCGTCATTGCCTCAATGTCTCAAGGAGATTTCCTAGCATCAATAGACATCAGGATGCTTATCCCCGCGTGCCGATTGCTCCAGAGCACCGGCGTTTGCTACGATTCGTTATTGAAGACGAGCATCTTCGGTTCGTAGCCCTACCCTTCGGTCTGGCGACAGCCCCACGGGTTTTCACCAAGTTCATGGCAGCAGTGGGACCGCTCCCGCACTCGCAGGGTCACCCTGTGATCCCTTACTTAGACCATCTACTTGTCAAGGCACTCTTTTAAGAGGCATGCCAACACAGCCTGAACATGGCGCTGGAGACTTCCCAGAGTTTCGGGTGGGTCCTCAACTTTTCAAAGTTAAACCCAATCGCTGGCATATCTTAGCTTGGGGTTTCACACTCCCTCAGCGATGGTGAAGCTTCCACTGGACAAACAGCGGTCACTACAGACGGGGGTGCAGTCTCTCCTTCAAGGAGACACCTCATCCAGAGGCAGTCCCTTTCACGCAGTTTCATCTGCGTCCACTTCAATAGAACATTCTTCGCTAATGGGAGGGGAAGTCGATGTCCCTACACAGGAACGTCCCCCTTTCTCAGACGATCAAGGACTCTCTTCAGAAGAGTCCACTCTTCAGATCAATTGTCTGGAGCTCTGGGCAGTGCATATGGCACTGCAAGACTTCCTGCAGTGGCTGGAAGGCAAACAGATCCGAATTCAGTCGGACAATCCACAGCGGTGGCATACATCAACCACCAAGGCGGACTACGCAGTCGGCGAGCCTCCCAGGAAGTCCGCCGGATTCTGCTAGGGGTGGAAGACAGAGCATACACCATATCCGCAGTTCACATCCCGGGCGTAGAAAACTGGGAAGCAGACTTCCTCAGTCACCAGGGCGTGGACGCAGGAGAATGGTCTCTGCACCCGGACGGGTTTCACGAATCGGCACAACAGCAAGGTCCCGGTTTTCATGACAATCAAAGAGCTCTGGCGACAGGCATCTCACAGTCGGTCAACCGTGGGCACTACCAGACCGGCCAGACTTACTGTCCCAAGGGCCGTTTTTCCATCTGAATTCTACGGCCCTGAACCTACTGTGTGGCCATTGCGTCCTAGATCCTAGTGTCCTCAGGATTATCCCACGGGGTCGTTGCCACCATGAGACAGGCTATGAAGCCCACGTCTGCTAAGATCTACCACGGAAGTGGAAGATTTTCTTTTACTGGTGCTCTGTACAAGGAGTGTCCCCCTGGCCATTGGCATTGCCTACTTTTCTTTCCTCCCTGCAATCTGGGTTGGAAAAGGGCTTGTCGCTCGGCTACCTTAAAGGGCAAGTCTCGGCGCTATTGGTGTTTTTTTCAGAAGCGTCTAGCACGACGTCCGCAGGTACGCACGTTCCTGCAGGGGGTTTGGTCATATCGTCCCCCCGTACGAGCGGCCGTTAGATCCATGGGATCTGAACAGGGTACTAGTTGCTCTCCAGAAGCCGCCTTTCGAGTCTCTGACGGATGTTTCACTCTCTCGACTATCACGGAAAGTGGCCTTTCTGGTAGCGATCACGTCTCTTCGGAGAGTGTCTGAGCTAGCAGCGCGGTCATCCAAGGCTCCCTTCCTGGTGGTCCACCAGGACAAGGTAGTGCTGCGCCCCATTCAGGAGTTTCTCCCTAAGGTAGTATCCTCGTTTCATATTAATCAGGATATCTCCTTACCTTCTTTTTGTCCTCATCCGGTTCACCGGTATGAAAAGGATTTTCATTTGTTAGATCTGGTGAGAGCACTCAGAATCTACATTTCCCGCACGGCGCCCCTGCGCCGCTCTGATGCACTCTTTGTCCTTGTCGCTGGCCAGCGCAAGGGGTCGCAGGCTTCCAAAGCCACCCTGGCTCGATGGATCAAAGAACCAATTCTTGAAGCCTACCGTTCTGCTGGGCTTCCGGTTCCATCAGGGCTGAAGGCCCATTCTACCAGAGCCGTGGGTGCGTCCTGGGCATTACGACACCAGGCTACGGCTCAACAGGTGTGCCAGGCAGCTACCTGGTCGAGTCTGCACACTTTCACCAAACATTATCAGGTGCATACCTATGCTTCGGCGGACGCCAGCCTAGGTAGAGGAGTCCTGCAGGCGGCAGTTGCCTCCCCGTAGGGGAGGGCTGTCTTTGCAGCTCTAACATGAGGTATTTCTTTACCCACCCAGGGACAGCTTTTGGACGTCCCAATCGTCTGGGTCTCCCAATGGAGCGCCGAAGAAGAAGGGAATTTTGTTACTTACCGTAAATTCCTTTTCTTCTAGCTCCTATTGGGAGACCCAGCACCCGCCCTGTTGTCCTTCGGGATTTTTGGTGGTTTTTCGGGTACACATGTTGTTCATGTTGAATGGTTTTTCAGTTCTCCGACGTTACTTCGGAGTGAACTTGTTTAAACCAGTTATTGGCTTTCCTCCTTCTTGCTTTTGCACTAAAACTGGTGAGCCAGTGATCCCACTGGGGGTGTATAGCCAGAAGGGGAGGGGCCTTACACTTTTTAGTGTAATTGCTTTGTGTGGCCTCCGGAGGCAGTGCTATACACCCAATCGTCTGGGTCTCCCAATAGGAGCTAGAAGAAAAGGAATTTACGGTAAGTAACAAAATTCCCTTCTTCCCGTACGGCGCCCCTGCGCCGCTCGGATGCACTCTTTGTCCTTGTCGCTGGCCAGCGTAAAGGGTCACAGGCTTCCAAATCAACCTTGGCTCGGTGGATCAAGGAGCCAATTCTCGAAGCTTACCGTTCGGCTGGGCTTCCGGTTCCCTCAGGGCTGAAGGCCCATTCTACCAGAGCCGTGGGCGCGTCCTGGGCTTTGAGGCACCAGGCTACGGCTCAGCAGGTGTGTCAGGCGGCTACCTGGTCGAGCCTGCACACTTTCACGAAGCACTATCAGGTGCATACCTATGCTTCGGCGGATGCCAGCCTAGGTAGACGAGTCCTTCAGGCGGCGGTTGCCCACCTGTAGGAAGGGGCCGTTTTACGGCTCCATTACGAGGTATTATTTTACCCACCCAGGGACTGCTTTTGGACGTCCCAATTCTCTGGGTCTCCCAATGGAGCGACAAAGAAGGAAATTTTGTTTACTTACCGTAAATTCCTTTTCTTCTAGCTCCAATTGGGAGACCCAGCACCCGCCCCTGTTCCCTTCGGGCTGTTGTTCTTTGTATACACATGTTGTTCATGTTGAATGGTTTCAGTTCTCCGATATTCCTTCGGATTGAATTTACTTTAAACCAGTTTATAATTTTTTCCTCCTTCTTGCTTTTGCACCAAAACTGAGGAGCCCGTGGGAGCACGGGGGGTGTATAGGCAGAAGGGGAGGGGCTTTACACTTTTAGTGTAATACTTTGTGCGGCCTCCGGAGGCATAGCCTATACACCCAATTGTCTGGGTCTCCCAATTGGAGCTAGAAGAAAAGGAATTTACGGTAAGTAAACAAAATTCCCTTCTTATTAGACATGATGCTTGATCATTGTAGGTTAATTGTGTGCGGAGTTAGGCCATATTTATCAGCTGAACAAGTGTTTAACTAATGCCCCAGCCAGACTCTCCCATATACAGGATGGCTCACTTTGCCAAGCGCTCATGTGTTTTCTATAAGAGAGCCGCTGCCCGACATCTCTGAGGCTTATCATTTAGAGAATATAATGATCTTCAGTCCTAAATCTGACAACCTGGATCCTTATCTCCCCCCGGACATCAGTCACAGGTTACTTAGTGCTTTTTCAGGTGAGGAAATGGAGCCGATCTGCCTGAAATAGATGTTATGTGCACATACCCTTAGTCAGACTTGCCAGTAGAGGGGGACACCTTAAAGTGCCTAGGACAGCTTGAATGCCAAATACAACCCTGCCCAGAAAAAAAAGCAGATACCCCCAAAAAAATCGGATTTACCAGATCCTAAACAAAAGATTTGGCAAGTGAATGGGCTCTCACATACAAATCTGCATGGCATTTCCTGCATTGCACAGTGGTTGCCCCCCCCTTCTGGTCAAAAGCAGTATCACTTGTGTGGAGTTAGTGAGAGAGGCGCAGTGCAGCTGGAACGGCGAGAGACATGGCAGCGACGCTGATCTCTGTGTGAGAGCCCATCCACCGTCAGTGATTTTAATTAGGGGGTGTTTGCTTTTTTTGGGGGAGTCTGCATTCTTTGGTAAAGAGTCGTGCTGTATTCTTTATCTTAGCTGCCAGGACACTTCTGTTTTTGAACGACAACTTGGGCTTATTTTGGAGTAAGGCTCTGTGCCCATGTTGGTTTTTTTATGTGCTTCTTTTTTACACCCCCAAAAAAACATGTTTTGTGAGGAAATAAGCGGCTGAAAAAATGCAAATTTTTATTACATTTGTGCGTTTTTTCACTTGGTTTTTTTTTGCTTATTCTTTTCTTTCTTTTAGTCATGGTGATCGTTAGGGGTTCAGGCGCTCCAGCAATCGCTGCTGGATCTTCGGCTGATGTTGCAGCCCGGACCTGGCTCTTGCTGCCCGCAGCGGTGCCTGTGCCAGTGCGATTGCAGCATTCAGGAGGCAGGGATCGCTTACCTCTCCCTGGCAATCGAGTTCCCTGGAATGCGATCACAGGAACCTGATTGCTGCCATAGTAACCCTGGGTCGTCATCATGCCAACCCCGGGTTACTGAGCCACGCAGAGCCTTCACACCCTGCTGTATGCTGTAATACCCTGTAGCGATGAAGCATTGCAGAGGATTATAGAAAAGTAAGAAATAAACGCAGAAAGAATTGACGTTGCATCTTTTTTCAGCCACAAAATCTGCAAGAAAAAAGAAGCAGCGTCTGCACAGCAAGTCACAATTCTCATAGACTTTGCTGAGATGCTTTTTCATTGCTTTTATTGATTAAATTAAATAAGGAAAAATACATAAAAAATGCCATGTGGGCACAAGGCCTATGGCTTATTTTCTAGGCTGAAAGATTCTGCTTGGGTTTATTTTTGGGGAAACATGGTACATTACTTATCCTGTATTATACTCCCAGAGCTGCACTCACTATTCTGCTGGTGCAGTCACTGTGTACATACATTACATTACTGATCCTGAGTTACCTCCTGTATTATACTCCAGAGCTGCATTCACTATTCTGCTGGTGCAGTCACTGTGTACATACATTACATTACTGATCCTGAGTTACCTCCTGTATTATACTCCAGAGCAGCACTCACTATTCTGCTGCTGCAGTCACTGTGTACATACATTACATTACTGATCCTGAGTTACCTCCTGTATTATACTCCAGAGCTGCACTCACTATTCTGCTGGTGCAGTCACTGTGTACATACATTACATTACTGATCCTGAGTTACCTCCTGTATTATACTCCAGAGCTGCATTCACTATTCTGCTGGTGCAGTCACTGTGTACATACATTACATTACTGATCCTGAGTTACCTCCTGTATTATACTCCAGAGCAGCACTCACTATTCTGCTGCTGCAGTCACTGTGTACATACATTACATTACTGATCCTGAGTTACATCCTGTATTATACTCCAGAGCTGCACTCACTATTCTGCTGGTGCAGTCACTGTGTACATACATTACATTACTGATCCTGAGTTACCTCCTGTATTATACTCCAGAGCAGCACTCACTATTCTGCTGCTGCAGTCACTGTGTACATACATTACATTACTGATCCTGAGTTACATCCTGTATTATACTCCAGAGCTGCACTCACTATTCTGCTGGTGCAGTCACTGTGTACATACATTACATTACTGATCCTGAGTTACCTCCGGTATTATACTCCAGAGCTGTGCTCACTATTCTGCTGGTGCAGTCACTGTGTACATACATTACATTACTGATCCTGAGTTACCTCCGGTATTATACTCCAGAGCTGTGCTCACTATTCTGCTGGTGCAGTCACTGTGTACATACATTACATTACTGATCCTGAGTTACCTCCGGTATTATACTCCAGAGCTGCACTCACTATTCTGCTGGTGCAGTCACTGTGTACATACATTACTGATCCTGAGTTACCTCCTGTATTATACTCCAGAGCTGCACTCACTATTCTGCTGGTAAGAATTGAGAGCTCCCTTTCAGAGGTATGATGATCTGCATCTTGAGATGATGAATATTCCCTTCTATTTGGTTTTGGGGTCATTTTTGTGTCACCATTAGAGGACACATAATAACTGTGACACTTTCCCTCAGGAGGGCGGCAGAGAGAAGAGTTACCGCTATTGGCCACGGTTGGGGTCTCGGCACAACACCGTCACCTACGGCAGGTTTAAGATCACCACGCGGTTCCGCACGGACTCCGGATGTTACGCCACCACCGGCCTCAAGATAAAGCATCTTCTGACCGGTCAGGAGAGGACGGTCTGGCACCTGCAGTACACGGACTGGCCCGAACACGGACACCCCGAGGACCTGAAGGGGTTTCTATGTAAGTGAAGCACATTGTGATTGATGTCAGGTCCTAATCACAGCTGCATCCACAATTCAGCTGCTGTCTGCAGACTGTACCTCTATTAGATGGAGCTTTGTCCAGTCCTGTGCATATTCTGCTTTGGTTGTGACTAGAGCACTTCTTTCCTGTGCCCCCATCCTCTCCAGATCTCTCTCTTTACACGCTTCATTCTTGCCTTTGTGTTATTATATTGTTTTTCTATTTTCCAGCCTATCTAGAAGAGATCCAGTCGGTCCGCCGGCACACAAACAGCACCAGTGACCCCAACGGTCCGAACCCCCCTGTGCTGGTTCACTGCAGCGCTGGCGTTGGCCGGACGGGGGTGGTCATACTGTCCGAGATCATGATCGCCTGCCTGGAACACAATGAGGTGAGAGCCGCAGATCCCATCACAGTGGACATTGTGCACTGTGTGTCTCTATTGTCCATACATCTGCTTGCTGTCAGTGACTAGGAACATTATCTCCATTCAAAGACTCAGTTTCCAGCATAGACTTGATGATAAATTCATTGGCGGGTTTGTTACAGTTGGTGCAGATGGTATAGTCTGGAATTAGAGACATTTTACCTGCATTTTACATTGTAGCAGGAGGGGGAAGACTTTGTGTGGAGGATGCATACGGATTGTGTTCAGGTGAGGATGTTTTTAGCCTTCTGGAGATAAGACATTCTATTCACTGACAGCAAGCAGAGATCTGCAAATTGTGAGAAAATGAAACAGAAAAGGTGACGTTTCTTCAGATGCTTGTATTTTATTCCGGTCCTAGTACAAAGCCCATTGGTGTGAGAAGCGGCTGATTTTCTCACAGCTGCTGATTTTCTCACAGCTGCTGCGCACCTCTTGCATTCTGCACATTGCTTGCTGGTGGAGATTTGTACTATGCTATAGATTATTATAGTTAGACATCTTTTTCCATCTTCGCTGAGGCTCGCCAGGTTTTTTTTTTTTCAATGTATCACAAGCGCTGGAGAAGGAGTAAAAGTCTCAGGTTTTGGCGTTTGCTGTAATGTGAGGGTTTGCTGTCGTTTTTGGCATGTCGTGTCACGGTCACACACTGTCAGTTTGGCATTTCATGTCGTGAAGGGTTTTGCGCCTCTTTAATGTCGTCTCCTCTCTCGCCAGATGCTGGACATCCCTCTAGTTCTGGACATGCTGCGGCACCAGCGGATGATGACGGTGCAGACCATCGCGCAGTACACTTTTGTCTACAAGGTCCTGATCCAGTTCCTGAAGAACTCTCGCCTTATCTGACCGTGGCACCACCAGAGACCTGGCCGCGGTCACGTCACCGTAGCTTTGTCGCTGGGCGATTTAGTTTGGGCTGGACGTGGCCTCGGAGTCCTGCTGTGAACCACTGAGACGGAGCTGTGGGCATCACTCCTACCACTGGGGGGCGCTGTAGCCACATGGTCGGAGGGAGCCCGCGGCTCACGCGGCAGTATTATTACAGCTCTGATTTTACTGGCTGAAATCAAATCTGATGTTTAATGCACTTTTTATTTTATTTATGATGTTGCATAAATCTTAATTTTACTAACCCATTACTGAGGCCCGGGCAGACGGTGGCCGCTCCTCTGCTGGGGGCCGCAGTTATTACGTGCCCGTGGGCTTGTGTGGTGGACGCCGGCGCTTTCTTTGCCGGTTTTTTAGGCAGTGACCTCCGCTTTTTGCCCTCCCCTCCTGAGCCTTTGCTTTTGTACAGCCGGTGACATTGAAGTGATTTGTATATTTTTAAGCTACTTTTTTTCTGGAATTGTTGTTTTATATTGTGACACAAATGTATCTATTTTTTGTAATGCGGCTTCTGCTGGGTTTATGAATGTGATAAGATTTCCACTCGCTGACGTGGAACTTCACAGATGAAAGAATTTATCAGCTTCGGATGTGAGAAGAAAAAGGTTATGGAGACAATTAACTGGTTAAGATGATGTTGTACTTTCTTAGTCTTATTCTCCAGTCCGGGCAGACATGCCGCTCTCATGGTAAGGGTGCCCTCACACGAGCGTATAACTCGCATGAGTATCGGAACGCATCACCCGGCGCGCCTAGCTTCTCTGCTGACAGGAGCAGCTCAGCTGCATGTATTTCTATGCGGCTGACATGCTCCTGTCCGGAGAGTGTGCGGCCGCACCGAGTGATGCGTTCCGATACTCATGCGAGTTATACGCTCGTGTGAGGTCACCCTAATGGGGAGGCCGCATTCTGCAGCTCTGGTTGTGACTGGAGAAGAAGGTGAAGCTTCTAAGCAATCTGGTCCTGGAGAATGCACAGAATGTTGTGTATGTTGATATTGGGGTATGAAGGAGACGTGGCCGCCGGTTGAGGGTTTGGGTATGTGACACTGTCTGAGAAGTGTGGGGTATTATAGGGGTGCAGAGCGAGCAAATCACTAGTCAGCAAATGTGTCCTCCATGTCACATCAGGCATAGAGAGCAACTTCACAAACAAAAGACGACAAACCAATTAAGAAATAATGTCTGGAACACCATGCTAAGTCTGAACTGGGTGCAAAAACCCTAAAAAACTATATGGAGAGAAGGAATGCACACCAGTGACCGTGCAAGGGGAATACATGTAGAGCAGCAACTGCTGTGTGAATACTGGCCTGAAAAATACAATCGCTACATGTGAGAATGAAAATATGACAATGGGATCTGCATTACTGCCATGAACTTAAGAATGAAGAGAAATGCTATTGAATTGATATTGATCAATACCGAGCCCCAACACCTACAACCCCTAGCAAAAATTATGGCCTCCCCTGGCTGAGGATGTTCATTCAGTTTTTTTACTTTTACTTTTGTTTAAAAAAAAAGCAGATCACAGACATAGCACAAAACTAATTTCAAATGGCAACTTTCTGGCTTAAAGAAACACTAAAAAAATATTGAAAACAAAAAGTAACCATTACTGGCTGCACATTATAAGACCAAACAGGAGGAAAAAATATGGACTCACTCAATTCTGAGGTAAAAATTATAGAATCATGAAAAACAAATAAAAGAACCCTCCTATAATCCATCACTAGTATTTTGTGGCACCTCCTCTGGCTTTTATAACAGCTCGCAGTCTCCGAGGCATGGACTTAATGAGTGACAGTCTCTTCATCAATCTGGCTCCAGCTTCCTCTGATTGCTGTTGCAGATCAGCTTTGCAGGTTGGAGCCTTCTCATGGAGCATTTTCTTCAACTTCCACCAAAGATTGTCAATTGTATTGAGACCTGGACTATGTGCAGGCCATGTCATTGACCTTATGTGTCTTCTTTCAAGGAATGTTTTCACAGTTTTTGCTCTATGGCAGGATGCATTCTCATCTTGATAAATGATTTCATCATCCCCAAACATCCTTTCAATTGATGGCATAATAATAGTGTCCAAAATTCCAATGTAAACTTGGGCATTTATTGAAGATATAATGACAGCCATCTCCCCCGTGCCTTTACCTGACATGCAGCCCCATATCATCAATGACTGTGGAAATTTACATGTTCTCCTCAGGCAGTCCTGTTTTTATTGTGTAGCTTTTCTGTATGTAAATCTCATTTCCTTTAGGTGGTTTCTTACAGTTCGGTCACAGACATTGACTCCAGTTTCCTCCCACTCGTTCCTCATTTGTTTTGTTGTGTATTTCCTGTTTTGGAGACATATTGCCTTAAGTTTCCTTTCTTGACGCTTTAATGTCTTCCTTGGTCGACCAGTATGTTTGCCTTTAACAACCTTCCCATGTTGTTTGTATTTGGTCCAGATTTAGACACAGCTGACTGTTAACAACCAACATCTTTTGCAACATTGCGTGATGATTTACCCTCTTTTAAGAGTTTGATAATCCTCTCGTAAGTTTCAATTGACATCTCTTGTGTTGGAGCCATGATTCATGTCAGTCCACTTGGTGCAACAGCTCTGCAAGGTGTGATCACTCCTTTTAGATTCAGACTAACGAGGAGATCTTATTTGATGCAGATGTTAGTTTTGGGAATGAAAATTTACAGGGTGATTCCATAATTTTCCCCCATTTGGTTTTGAAAAGTCACCGCTACTGGCTGCACATTGTTTTCCTGATTTTTTTTTTTTTTTTTTTGTTTTGTTTCTTAAAGCCAGAAAGTTCCCATCTGAAATGACTTTACTTTTGTTTAAAACAAAGCAGATGACAGACATGGCACCAAACTAAACAACCGAATGAACATCCTCAGAGCCAGGTGGTTCCATCATTTATGCCAGGGGTTGTGTATATATAATATATAATATATATATTCTATACACCTATATAGTGAAGGTTTTTTTTAGGGTTTTTGTACCTAGTTCAGACGTTATTTCTTAATGGGCATAGATATTTGCTGGAATCTTGCAAAAAGCAGGATCAGTATCACTGAATCAGTAAGGCTGCTTTCACACATCCGGCTTGAGCCCTGCGGCTCAATTCGGCTGTGCAAGCTATGCAACGGATGCGGTGAAAACACTGCATCCTTTGCATACGTTTTTCCCATGCGGTCCGTCCGATTTTTGCCGCTTGCGGCATGCTACTGAGCATGCGCAGTGGCAAAAACCGCATGCGGCGGCCGGAAGCGGTTTTTGCCGCATCCGGCCGCCATATGCATGTATTGAAAAATGCGCCGCATCGGCAGGATGCGTTTTTTTTTGCCACACGAAAAAACGTGCCAGGCAACGTTCCATCCGGCCGCCGCATCGGCTAAATCTGCCGCATGCGGCAAAAACCGGATGGAACGCAAGGCCATGCGGCACAATGCGGCACTAATTAAAGTCTATGCAGGAAAAACGCAACCGGCAGCAAAAAAAAAAAACTGTTGCGATTTTCCTGCAAAGTGCCGGATTGTGCCGCATTGCAGAAACCGGAGGTGTGAAAGCAGCCGAAGCCACACTCCAGGCCACGCCTGATGAGGCCACGCCTGATGAGTCCACGCCTGCTCACTGATTAGAGAGAAATAGAAGGAAAAAAAAAATGTTTCAGGCCACATTACTATCAAAGAACCAGCCGAGTAACGGCACCAGGTGGCTGATTTTATGTCCGTATTTAGTGATCCAAGTGCAAAAGGCGTTTTGTGAAATATTTGAGCATCCGATTAACGCCTTGTCCATATAAGCAATCCCTATGGCTGCATGTGAAGCATCCGTGGACATCACTTCTCATAGTTATTAGTGGAGCAGCCTTCATCCTCCCAATCGAGGATAATAACTCCATGAATAGTCAGGAAATGTGACATCCGGGGACACGGTCTGCGGATCTCGCTGGTAGTGATAAGAGGCTCATGTCTGACCGTGTGCATTAAAATCCGATTCATGGGTGAGAACCTGCTGAGAGTTATAGTTCTACGGGGCCTGAGACTTTTATATTAAATGTTGATTTGTGTTTCCTGAACGCTGAGCTGATATTCAACCTGCGGTGCCTTACAACATGCCGATACTTTGTATCTATCCTCTATCCCCAGTCACAATATTTATGCCAAATGTAACCGGATGTATCAGGGTGCCTTATTTTTGGGGAGTATTTTCTTCACCCCTGATGTATTTTTCTATAGTCTTGTATAGACAGCAGCTTTTCCTCCTACAGATCCCCCCCCTCCCGGGGGTTGTGCCACCTGTACCCATCCTGTACATTTTGTGGGGTTCATGTATGATATTGTACAATCAGCGCGACTCGATGTACAGATTGTGAGTGAATTTCTGTGTAACCAAAAAATGTAATATATGTGCGACTTTATTTCTCCGCAAAAATATTTTATGCACAAATGAATATTGTGTTTGTGATGATTATCTGAGCCCCAGATTCTGCACAGCTCAAAATGGCCACGTTACGCCGAACAGAGCGGCAAGTGATTGACTGAAATGTAGCTGGTGGTAGTAATCGTATGTGATCTCTGAGGAGCAAAGCTGCAGTGTAAAGTAGGGGACAAAGGGTGAGTAGCAACATTGTCATTTATAGCTGATAACTTGCTGACCACTGGGACCCCAGGAACAGGGCTCTCAAATGTGTAATCCGAGAATCAGGCTGTTGCTTTGTCTCTTCCATACTTTACACTGCAGCCTCTCCTCTGTTATATTGGCAGCAGTGTAGACTCGCAGGCTGATCAGGAAGAGAGCACTGCTCGCCCCTATGGCTTCTGTCTCTCTAATGTCCGGCCCTCGCCCCTTACAAATTCAGCAAATCTGCAGTCACTTTGTGGCGATAAGTCTGCGACGTTTCAGCAGATCCCTGTCATTTTGAGATTAGGTTGTTTGTAAAATAATCATAAAATATAAATTTCCCATAAAAGTGAAACACATTGGTCCCAAATGATTATTATCCATTGTTAACCCCTTTAATCCCGATAGATGCACCACACAAAATCCACTTGAGGTATCTTCTTTATTAACGTCTTTACATCATCGTGTCTGTAAAATGCTCTATATTGTGTTCGGATGATAGAAGCTGTGAAATTGTGGCTGTAAATGTATTTCAGGCAAATTTACAAAGCCATAATTTTTTGGGGGACTCTATTTTTTTTAAAAGATTTTTAAGGGTTTTCCAATATCTTGTTCCAGCAAAGTTGACCCCATTGTAATCTCCCCCTCCCCCTTAACTTTGCAGTAATTCCAGAAGGGTTAATAAAGCACCTGACACTTCAGAGTGACATGGCTGGGAAGAAAAATGGTATTTTTACGGCTTAAATGTTGCCAACTTCTGAACAGGTGACTATAGCCGGCAGACTCCGAGTCTGTTATTTGGCCATAAATTGTCATCTGGACCCCACAATCATGATCTCAGAGCGCTGAGCCCCTCTTACACCAACACTGCTTACAGCACCTAGATACTGCAGTCAGTATTGACATCCGCATTTAAGGGGTTAAACCATCTTGGTTGGTGTCATTACGGATCATGACTGATGTGGCCGGGTGTTAGCAATAGTATATGGCCACACGCTGCAGCATTTTTACCTGTGCGAGGTCATTTTTAAAGAATCTGTCACCATGTTTTTGCTCCCCCATCTGAGAGCAACATAGAGACAGGGACCCTGATTCCAGCGATGTGTCACTTATTGATTTTATAAAAATGACACCACACAGCTCAGTGTCTTCTCTGCTGCAGATAGAGCAGTTATAGAGAGCTGATGAATATGCTGGACTACCTGCAGCAGGACAAGTAGTCCTGTAATAATAAAATCACTGATTGCACCTGACCGGTTCCCATTAGGCTGCTTTCACACCTCCGGTTTTAGCAGAGGCGGCCAATCCGGCTCTAAAACCTATGCAATGGATGTGGCGACAATACCGCATCCTTTGCATAAGTTTTTGACATGCGACCCGTCCGGTTTTTGCCGCTTGTGGCAGGCTACTGAGCATGTGCAGTGGAAAAAAGTGCATGCGGCGGCTGGATGCGGTGTTTGCCGCAGGACGCCGCATGCGGCGTCCATAGGCATGCATTGCAAAAAGCGCCGCATCGGCTGGATGCAGCACAATGTGTTTTTTTTTTTTTTTTTTTTTTTTTTTTTCTGCCGGACCAAAAAACGTGCCAGGCAACGTTCCCTCCGGCCGCCGCAACGGCTAAATCTGCCGCATCCGGCAAAAACTGGACCGAACGCAAGGCCATGCGGCACAATCCGGCACTAATGAAAGTCTATGCAAAAAAACGCAACCGGCGGCAAAAAAAAAACCAGTTGCGGTTTTTCTGCAAAGCACCGGAGTGTGCCGCACAGGAAAAAACAGATGTGTGAAAGCAGCTTAATGTGCACTCAGGACCACGAGCAGTTCTGTGTGCATATTGCTAATTCCTGCCTAGCAGTCCCTGTATACACTCGCATATACAAAGATCTGTGTATAGCATAGATATAATAATCTTTAGAAAAAGTATTTCTAATGAGGCAGGGACTAGTCCTGAGGGTGTTGTGGCTGCATATTGCACCTGACAGGTTCACTTGAATCAACAGTATCCAAACTACACTAAGCAGCTCACGAGTCAGTAAGTGACACATCGCTGGAATTAGGATCTTTGCCCCTACATCAGGCTGCTCTCAGACTAGGTGTCAAAAACCTGGTAACAGATTGCCTTTTAGTTGCATTGGTGGTCACTAAGGGGCTCGCCCCGGATGGGAAACTCGTGGGAAATATGAAATCTTCAGGTTTTCATTTATAAGCAATGATTGAGCAGTTCTTATATAGGACTGATGCCGTCCTCACAATGCGAGGAAACCAGTCCCATATCGCCGAATGTGAACCAAAACGTATAAAATACTGACTCTACAACTACGATGTTTAGGACGGTCAATGCTTCCTCTATGATGGGACACAATGTTACCGGAGCGGTGGTCTCTAATATTGCCGCTCTTCTGTTATGTGCAGACTCATGGATTATTTGTTAAAGTGGCGAATCTGCAATATTTTGATGTTTTGTTTCAGGTTTTTCTTGTAGAGAAGGTGCAAATACTAAATGTGGCGCCAATCCTCAAAATTAGTGTTGTCAAATTTAATGTTAAAGACCTAAAATATCTGGATCAGCCGATTCCTAGAAAATGGATTTTTCCCACATTGGGTGGATCCCATTCCATTCCCTGCCTGAAAAGAGCTTTTTAGTCATTTTTTTTCCACTTTTCTTTACACTACTCAAAAATGTGCATATATGTGACTTTTGGCCACTTTTTTTTAGCATTTAACCTGTTTTTGTTGTTAACCAAGGAGAATTTTTGTTTTGCAAAATCCTCAAGTCACTTTTCTATTTGTCAGTGCTTAAAGGGAACCAATCACCAGGATTTTCATATGTATAGAATCAGCCTGATAGGTATGATAGGTATATAGTGAAGCCGGTGCTGGGAAGTTTAAATTCCACCAGAGAAACAAACAAAAAACCAGTATGGAGGATCCACAACTCATAAATGCATGATACAAAGAGAGAAACTTGAGCAAAATGCTGAATAATAATCCATATTAATATTTTCTAAATAAAGGTGCATAGTGCAAAAAAAAACCACATGATTGAAAGCATATGATAGTATTATAGAAGGAGAACAGGGGACATGATAAAATCATTTGCCGGGTACAGACAGAGGAAATGCTATTGTAAGAAGCGCTCACATAAAGCCTATCTGTGATTATAAAAAATGCCAGGTAAGACACTGAGGGTCCCAAACATAATTAGTATGCCTGTTGGAAATGGTTTGCCCTGTAGTAAAATACACTGTATGGCATGCTGTAAGGGGTCAAATAGATATACCTGGAATCAGATTGTATAACTGGCAGGAGCATAGCAAAATATGCCCAGTGAAGATGGCATTACTAAAGTCCGGTGGTGAGGGGGAGCCCGACGTACGTTTCGTGGCGTCTAGCAGATCGCTAGCCGCTTCATCATGGGGGAATGTAGAAGGCATTTTTTTTATAATCTCAGGCTCGCTTCTTACAATAGCATTTCCTCTGTCTGTACCTGGCAAATGATTTTATCATGTCCCCTGTTCTCCTTCTATAATACTATCATGTGATTGAAAGCATGTGTTATTTTTTGCACTGTCCACCTTAATATTTACTATATACCTGTAGTGGTCAGCTCGGATATTTAGGTTTTGAAATCCAAAAAAGTAAAGTTTATAAAATTAGCTGCTTATATCATATGTTATATTATGATATAAGCAGCTAATTTTATAAACTTTACTTTTTTGGATTTCAAAACCTAAACATCCGAGCTGACCACTACAGGTATGTATCTAATCAGCCTGATATAACTTAGCACCAGTATAGCAATGGCTTTATGCAAAAATCCTGGGGATTGGTTCCCTTTAAAGTCTATGCAGTTGCATTGATTTTGTGCAGCTGTGTTATGTTGGAGGTGTTTTCTCGTCTGATGCCTTTTATAGCAGACGGTGCTAGGACCCATTTACGATGTTTCAGGTTTTCATGTCTATAGGATCCCTGGACTCTCTCCTGATTGGTCGCGGGCTGCCATTCCTGATGTGGTCTCTGTGAATTGTGACCACAGCATTCACAAGTTCTGCGCGTGAGTGATGACATTGTGAAGCGGAGATCTTGTGTCGTGACCTCACGGTGAGGTTTCGTTACAGTGTATTAGTTTAGAGGGTTGCCTAAACTGCTGCATTCCTTGCTGCCTAGCTTTCTAGCTTTGTTATACCCGTATATTTCTGTAGAAGCAGCAGAGGCTCTGTGCTTGTATCATTTATTTCTCTAGAGGTCACCCTGATCGTTTGTCTCAGAGACACCACAGTCGTTTCCCTGCGAGACGTGGAGGACGTCCGAGAAGCTTTGCTGCAGCTCCTCCAGGGTCTGCAAGTCCGGAGTATTGTTAGACCTGTGTTCGGAGTTGTCTAGACATGTGACGTCTGAGGGCTGATCTGTATGATCGTCTGCAGCGGGTTCATGCACATCACAACCATCATGCTGAGGAGAGAGCTGGTCACCTCCATCGTCCTCTCGGTGGTGGATGCCATCTGCACCTAGTGGGGCACAGTCTCCATGCCCTGTGCCTCTTGTGGTCAGGTCACTGTGGGCGTCATCTTCCTCCGGGTACGGTGCGGAGCGCACGAGTAGATGATGGTCACTGACTATACTGTGGGGGTCAGAGGCGGCCTCCTCCTGGAAGCTTCCATTTATAACCTCAAACCAAGAGGAATTGGTACCATGTCTCTGGGGGAGCAGGTTCCTCGCTGGTGACCGAGGGTTGGTTTCTTCTCTGCAGTCCAGGTCGGCTCTCAGTATGTCCAGCAGGTGGCGCATCTTCCCCTGTATGTCAGAGAAGACAGTAGAGGTCCACTGAGTATTTGTGACCCTTCACAAGCTCCGCACAGAGAAGACAAGACTCTGCTGCTGTGACTGAGAAACAAACACTGCAGAAAAGAGATCAGAGGATCCTAAGCTGCTGCTTCCAGTAACAAACACTGCAGAAAAGAGATCAGAGGATCCTAAGCTGCTGCTTCCAGTAACAAACACTGCAGAAAAGAGATCAGAGGATCCTAAGCTGCTGCTTCCAGTAACAAACACTGCAGAAAAGAGATCAGAGGATCCTAAGCTGCTGCTTCCAGTAACAAACACTGCAGAAAAGAGATCAGAGGATCCTAAGCTGCTACTTCCAGTAACAAACACTGCAGAAAAGAGATCCTAAGCTGCTGCTTCCAGTAACAAACACTGCAGAAAAGAGATCAGAGGATCCTGAGCTGCTGCTTCCAGTAACAAACACTGCAGAAAAAAGATCAGAGGATCCTAAGCTGCTGCTTCCAGTAACAAACACTGCAGAAAAGAGATCAGAGGATCCTAAGCTGCTGCTTCCAGTAACAAACACTGCAGAAAAGAGATCAGAGGATCCTGAGCTGCTGCTTCCAGTAACAAACACTGCAGAAAAGAGATCAGAGGATCCTAAGCTGCTGCTTCCAGTAACAAACACTGCAGAAAAGAGATCAGAGGATCCTAAGCTGCTGCTTCCAGTAACAAACACTGCAGAAAAGAGATCAGAGGATCCTAAGCTGCTGCTTCCAGTAACAAACACTGCAGAAAAGAGATCAGAGGATCCTGAGCTGCTGCTTCCAGTAACAAACACTGCAGAAAAGAGATCAGAGGATCCTAAGCTGCTGCGTCCAGTAACAAACACTGCAGAAAAGAGATCCTAAGCTGCTGCTTCCAGTAACAAACACTGCAGAAAAGAGATCAGAGGATCCTGAGCTGCTGCTTCCAGTAACAAACACTGCAGAAAAGAGATCAGAGGATCCTGAGCTGCTGCTTCCAGTAACAAACACTGCAGAAAAGAGATCAGAGGATCCTAAGCTGCTGCTTCCAGTAACAAACACTGCAGAAAAGAGATCAGAGGATCCTGAGCTGCTGCTTCCAGTAACAAACACTGCAGAAAAGAGATCAGAGGATCCTGAGCTGCTGCTTCCAGTAACAAACACTGCAGAAAAGAGATCAGCGGATCCTAAGCTGCTGCTTCCAGTAACAAACACTGCAGAAAAAAGATCAGAGGATCCTAAGCTGCTGCTTCCAGTAACAAACACTGCAGAAAAGAGCTCAGAGGATCCTGAGCTGCTGCTTCCAGTAACAAACACTGCAGAAAAGAGATCAGAGGATCCTAAGCTGCTGCGTCCAGTAACAAACACTGCAGAAAAGAGATCAGAGGATCCTAAGCTGCTGCTCCCACTAACAAACACTGCAGAAAAGAGATCAGAGGATCCTAAGCTGCTGCTTCCAGAAACAAACACTGCAGAAGAGAGATCAGAGGATCCTAAGCTGCTGCTTCCAGTAACAAACACTGCAGAAAAGAGATCAGCGGATCCTAAGCTGCTGCTTCCAGTAACAAACACTGCAGAAAAGAGATCAGAGGATCCTAAGCTGCTGCTTCCACTAACAAACACTGCAGAAAAGAGATCAGAGGATCCTAAGCTGCTGCTTCCACTAACAAACACTGCAGAAAAGAGATCAGAGGATCCTAAGCTGCTGCTTCCAGTAACAAACACTGCAGAAAAGAGATCAGAGGATCCTAAGCTGCTGCTTCCACTAACAAACACTGCAGAAAAGAGATCAGAGGATCCTAAGCTGCTGCTTCCAGAAACAAACACTGCAGAAGAGAGATCAGAGGATCCTAAGCTGCTGCTTCCAGTAACAAACACTGCAGAAAAGAGATCAGAGGATCCTAAGCTGCTGCTTCCAGAAACAAACACTGCAGAAAAGAGATCAGAGGATCCTAAGCTGCTGCTTCCAGTAACAAACACTGCAGAAAAGAGATCAGAGGATCCTAAGCTGCTGCTTCCAGAAACAAACACTGCAGAAGAGAGATCAGAGGATCCTAAGCTGCTGCTTCCAGTAACAAACACTGCAGAAAAGAGATCAGAGGATCCTAAGCTGCTGCTTCCAGTAACAAACACTGCAGAAAAGAGATCAGAGGATCCTGAGCTGCTGCTTCCAGTAACAAACACTGCAGAAAAGAGATCCTAAGCTGCTGCTTCCAGTAAATGCACACTCCGCAGACACTCGAGCATTATTCTGAGCAGCAGAGAGCATTGATTGTGGATCTTACCTCATCTAAGCGATGGCGATTTTCCTCTAGATGTTGGTGAAACACGCGCTCTATAACCCTTCCGGAAGAAAAAAAAAAGAGCTGCACTTATTGCATATGTTCAGAATGTTTGAATACACAGTGAGATAACGATATCGCCATATTACCGGTCTGAGAATAGCCCGAGGGTCAGGATGTCTTTGGTCACATCATCTACAAATCTGAGGTAAGTCAATTCTTCTTCTCTGCACATAGAAAGAGGAGTAGAGGGGTCAGTGTGAGGTTGCCCCAGGTTCATACTCTCAATTTCCCTCTCATACAGATTCTTACTGATTCACTCTCTTCTTTTAATTCTGCTCTACAGGTCTTAATTTTTTAACATGCAGATTATGAAAGAAGGCATGTATCGGTGTGAGAGAACAGTGTGAACGGGAGGCATCCATCAGTGTGAACGGGAGGCATCCATCAGTGTGAACGGGAGGCATCCAACAGTGTGAACGGGAGGCATCCAACAGTGTGAACGGGAGGCATCCAACAGTGTGAACGGGAGGCATCCAACAGTGTGAACGGGAGGCATCCAACAGTGTGAACGGGAGGCATCCATCAGTGTGAACGGGAGGCATCCATCAGTGTGAACGGGAGGCATCCATCAGTGTGAACGGGAGGCATCCATCAGTGTGAACGGGAGGCATCCATCAGTGTGAACGGAAGGCATCCATCAGTGTGAACGGAAGGCATCCATCAGTGTGAACGGGAGGCATCCATCAGTGTGAACGGGAGGCATCCATCAGTGTGAACGGGAGGCATCCATCAGTGTGAACGGAGGCATCCATCAGTGTGAACGGAGGCATCCATCAGTGTGAACGGAGGCATCCATCAGTGTGAACGGAGGCATCCATCAGTGTGAACGGGAGGCATCCAT
Organism: Anomaloglossus baeobatrachus; assembly: GCF_048569485.1. Taxonomy (NCBI): domain Eukaryota; kingdom Metazoa; phylum Chordata; class Amphibia; order Anura; family Aromobatidae; genus Anomaloglossus; species Anomaloglossus baeobatrachus. Next base: position 8,775,127 of record NC_134364.1, on the reverse strand, counting down.
CAGTGTGAACGGGAGGCATCCATCAGTGTGAACGGGAGGCATCCATCAGTGTGAACGGGAGGCATCCATCAGTGTGAACGGGAGGCATCCATCAGTGTGAACGGGAGGCATCCATCAGTGTGAACGGGAGGCATCCATCAGTGTGAACGGAGGCATCCATCAGTGTGAACGGAGGCATCCATCAGTGTGAACGGAGGCATCCATCAGTGTGAACGGAGGCATCCATCAGTGTGAACGGAGGCATCCATCAGTGTGAACGGAGGCATCCATCAGTGTGAACGGGAGGCATCCATCAGTGTGAACGGAGTGTGTGAACAGAGGCATCCATCAGTGTGAACGGAGTGTGTGAACGGAGGCATCCATCAGTGTGAACGGAGGCATCCATCAGTGTGAACGGAGGCATCCATCAGTGTGAACGGAGGCATCCATCAGTGTGAACGGAGGCATCCATCAGTGTGAACGGAGGCATCCATCAGTGTGAACGGAGGCATCCATCAGTGTGAACGGAGGCATCCATCAGTGTGAACGGAGGCATCCATCAGTGTGAACGGGAGGCATCCATCAGTGTGAACGGAGTGTGTGAACAGAGGCATCCATCAGTGTGAACGGAGTGTGTGAACGGAGGCATCCATCAGTGTGAACGGAGGCATCCATCAGTGTGAACGGAGGCATCCATCAGTGTGAACGGAGGCATCCATCAGTGTGAACGGAGGCATCCATCAGTGTGAACGGAGGCATCCATCAGTGTGAACGGAGGCATCCATCAGTGTGAACGGGAGGCATCCATCAGTGTGAACGGGAGGCATCCATCAGTGTGAACGGAGAGTGTGAACGGAGGCATCCATCAGTGTGAACGGAGGCATCCATCAGTGTAAACGGAGGCATCCATCAGTGTAAACGGAACGGAGGCATCCATCAGTGTGAACGGAGTGTGTGAACGGAGGCATCCATCAGTGTGAACGGAGGCATCCATCAGTGTGAACGGAGGCATCCATCAGTGTGAACGGAGGCATCCATCAGTGTGAACGGGAGGCATCCATCAGTGTGAACGGGAGGCATCCATCAGTGTGAACGGAGTGTGTGAACGGAGGCATCCATCAGTGTGAACGGAGGCATCCATCAGTGTGAACGGGAAGCATCCATCAGTGTGAACGGAGTGTGTGAACGGAGGCATCCATCAGTGTGAACGGGAGGCATCCATCAGTGTGAACGGGAGGCATCCATCAGTGTGAACGGGAGGCATCCATCAGTGTGAACGGAGTGTGTGAACGGAGGCATCCATCAGTGTGAACGGGAGGCATCCATCAGTGTGAACGGGAGGCATCCATCAGTGTGAACGGAGTGTGTGAACGGAGGCATCCATCAGTGTGAACGGAGTGTGTGAACGGAGGCATCCATCAGTGTGAACGGGAGGCATCCATCAGTGTGAACGGGAGGCATCCATCAGTGTGAACGGGAGGCATCCATCAGTGTGAACGGGAGGCATCCATCAGTGTGAACGGAGGCATCCATCAGTGTGAACGGAGGCATCCATCAGTGTGAACGGAGGCATCCATCAGTGTGAACGGAGGCATCCATCAGTGGGAACGGGAGGCATCCATCAGTGTGAACGGGAGGCATCCATCAGTGTGAACGGGAGGCATCCATCAGTGTGAACGGGAGGCATCCATCAGTGTGAACCGGAGGCATCCATCAGTGTGAACGGGGTGTGTGAAAGGAGGCATCCATCAGTGTGAACGGAGGCATCCATCAGTGTGAACGGAGGCATCCATCAGTGTGAACGGAGTGTGTGAACGGAGTGTGTGAACGGAGGCATCCATCAGTGTGAACGGGAGGCATCCATCAGTGTGAACGGGAGGCATCCATCAGTGTGAACGGGAGGCATCAATCAGTGTGAACGGGAGGCATCAATCAGTGTGAACGGGAGGCATCAATCAGTGTGAACGGGAGGCATCCATCAGTGTGAACGGGAGGCATCCATCAGTGTGAACGGGAGGCATCCATCAGTGTGAACGGGAGGCATCCATCAGTGTGAACGGGAGGCATCCATCAGTGTGAACGGGAGGCATCCATCAGTGTGAACGGGAGGCATCCATCAGTGTGAACGGGAGGCATCCATCAGTGTGAACGGGAGGCATCCATCAGTGTGAACGGGAGGCATCCATCAGTGTGAACGGGAGGCATCCATCAGTGTGAACGGGGGCATCCATCAGTGTGAAAGGAGTGTGTGAACGGAGGCATCCATCAGTGTGAAAGGAGTGTGTGAACGGAGGCATCCATCAGTGTGAAAGGAGTGTGTGAACGGAGGCATCCATCAGTGTGAAAGGAGTGTGTGAACGGAGGCATCCATCAGTGTGAAAGGAGTGTGTGAACGGAGGCATCCATCAGTGTGAAAGGAGTGTGTGAACGGAGGCATCCATCAGTGTGAACGGAGAGTGTGAACGGAGGCATCCATCAGTGTGAACGGAGTGTGTGAACGGAGGCATCCATCAGTGTGAACGGAGGCATCCATCAGTGTGAACGGAGTGTGTGAACGGAGGCATCCATCAGTGTGAACGGAGGCATCCATCAGTGTGAACGGAGGCATCCATCAGTGTGAACGGAGTGTGTGAACGGAGGCATCCATCAGTGTGAACGGAGTGTGTGAACGGAGTGTGTGAACGGAGGCATCCATCAGTGTGAACGGAGGCATCCATCAGTGTGAACGGAGTGTGTGAACGGAGGCATCCATCAGTGTGAACGGAGGCATCCATCAGTGTGAACGGAGGCATCCATCAGTGTGAACGGAGGCATCCATCAGTGTGAACGGAGTGTGTGAACGAAGGCATCCATCAGTGTGAACGGAGGCATCCATCAGTGTGAACGGAGAGTGTGAACGGAGGCATCCATCAGTGTGAACGGAGTGTGTGAACGGAGTGTGTGAACGGAGTGTGTGAACGGGAGGCATCCATCAGTGTGAACGGGAGGCATCCATCAGTGTGAACGGGAGGCATCCATCAGTGTGAACGGGAGGCATCCATCAGTGTGAACGGGAGGCATCCATCAGTGTGAACGGGAGGCATCCATCAGTGTGAACGGGAGGCATCCATCAGTGTGAACGGAGTGTGTGAACGGAGGCATCCATCAGTGTGAACGGAGGCATCCATCAGTGTGAACGGAGTGTGTGAATGGAGGCATCCATCAGTGTGAACGGAGGCATCCATCAGTGTGAAAGGGAGGCATCCATCAGTGTGAAAGGGAGGCATCCATCAGTGTGAAAGGGAGGCATCCATCAGTGTGAAAGGGAGGCATCCATCAGTGTGAAAGGGAGGCATCCATCAGTGTGAACGGGAGGCATCCATCAGTGTGAACGGGAGGCATCCATCAGTGTGAACGGGAGGCATCCATCAGTGTGAACGGGAGGCATCCATCAGTGTGAACGGGAGGCATCCATCAGTGTGAACGGAGGCATCCATCAGTGTGAACGGAGGCATCCATCAGTGTGAACGGAGGCATCCATCAGTGTGAACGGAGGCATCCATCAGTGTGAACGGAGTGTGTGAACGGAGTGTGTGAACGGAGTGTGTGAACGGAGGCATCCATCAGTGTGAACGGAGTGTGTGAACGGAGGCATCCATCAGTGTGAACGGAGGCATCCATCAGTGTGAACGGAGGCATCCATCAGTGTGAACGGGAGGCATCCATCAGTGTGAACGGGAGGCATCCATCAGTGTGAACGGGAGGCATCCATCAGTGTGAACGGGAGGCATCCATCAGTGTGAACGGGAGGCATCCATCAGTGTGAACGGGAGGCATCCATCAGTGTGAACGGAGTGTGTGAACAGAGGCATCCATCAGTGTGAACGGAGTGTGTGAACGGAGTGTGTGAACGGAGTGTGTGAACGGAGGCATCCATCAGTGTGAACGGGAGGCATCCATCAGTGTGAACGGGAGGCATCCATCAGTGTGAACGGGAGGCATCCATCAGTGTGAACGGGAGGCATCCATCAGTGTGAACGGGAGGCATCCATCAGTGTGAACGGGAGGCATCCATCAGTGTGAACGGGAGGCATCCATCAGTGTGAACGGGAGGCATCCATCAGTGTGAACGGAGGCATCCATCAGTGTGAACGGAGTGTGTGAACGGAGGCATCCATCAGTGTGAACGGGAGGCATCCATCAGTGTGAACGGGAGGCATCCATCAGTGTGAACGGGAGGCATCCATCAGTGTGAACGGGAGGCATCCATCAGTGTGAACGGAGGCATCCATCAGTGTGAACGGAGGCATCCATCAGTGTGAACGGAGTGTGTGAACGGGAGGCATCCATCAGTGTGAACGGGAGGCATCCATCAGTGTGAACGGAGAGTGTGAACGGAGGCATCCATCAGTGTGAACGGAGGCATCCATCAGTGTGAACGGAGGCATCCATCAGTGTGAACGGAGTGTGTGAACGGGAGGCATCCATCAGTGTGAACGGGAGGCATCCATCAGTGTGAACGGGAGGCATCCATCAGTGTGAACGGGAGGCATCCATCAGTGTGAACGGAGGCATCCATCAGTGTGAACGGAGAGTGTGAACGGAGGCATCCATCAGTGTGAACGGAGGCATCCATCAGTGTGAACGGAGTGTGTGAACGGAGTGTGTGAACGGAGGCATCCATCAGTGTGAACGGGAGGCATCCATCAGTGTGAACGGGAGGCATCCATCAGTGTGAACGGGAGGCATCCATCAGTGTGAACGGAGTGTGTGAACGGAGGCATCCATCAGTGTGAACGGAGGCATCCATCAGTGTGAACGGAGAGTGTGAACGGAGTGTGTGAACGGAGGCATCCATCAGTGTGAACGGAGGCATCCATCAGTGTGAACGGAGTGTGTGAACGGAGGCATCCATCAGTGTGAACGGAGTGTGTGAACGGAGGCATCCATCAGTGTGAACGGAGGCATCCATCAGTGTGAACGGAGGCATCCATCAGTGTGAACGGAGGCATCCATCAGTGTGAACGGAGGCATCCATCAGTGTGAACGGAGGCATCCATCAGTGTGAACGGAGTGTGTGAACGGAGGCATCCATCAGTGTGAACGGAGGCATCCATCAGTGTGAACGGAGGCATCCATCAGTGTGAACGGAGTGTGTGAACGGAGGCATCCATCAGTGTGAACGGAGTGTGTGAACGGAGGCATCCATCAGTGTGAACGGAGGCATCCATCAGTGTGAACGGAGTGTGTGAACGGAGGCATCCATCAGTGTGAACGGAGTGTGTGAACGGAGGCATCCATCAGTGTGAACGGAGGCATCCATCAGTGTGAACGGAGTGTGTGAACAGAGGCATCCATCAGTGTGAACGGAGTGTGTGAACGGAGTGTGTGAACGGAGTGTGTGAACGGAGTGTGTGAACGGAGGCATCCATCAGTGTGAACGGGAGGCATCCATCAGTGTGAACGGGAGGCATCCATCAGTGTGAACGGGAGGCATCCATCAGTGTGAACGGGAGGCATCCATCAGTGTGAACGGGAGGCATCCATCAGTGTGAACGGGAGGCATCCATCAGTGTGAACGGGAGGCATCCATCAGTGTGAACGGGAGGCATCCATCAGTGTGAACGGGAGGCATCCATCAGTGTGAACGGAGTGTGTGAACGGAGGCATCCATCAGTGTGAACGGGAGGCATCCATCAGTGTGAACGGGAGGCATCCATCAGTGTGAACGGGAGGCATCCATCAGTGTGAACGGGAGGCATCCATCAGTGTGAACGGGAGGCATCCATCAGTGTGAACGGGAGGCATCCATCAGTGTGAACGGGAGGCATCCATCAGTGTGAACGGGAGGCATCCATCAGTGTGAACGGGAGGCATCCATCAGTGTGAACGGAGGCATCCATCAGTGTGAACGGAGAGTGTGAACGGAGGCATCCATCAGTGTGAACGGAGGCATCCATCAGTGTGAACGGAGGCATCCATCAGTGTGAACGGAGGCATCCATCAGTGTGAACGGAGGCATCCATCAGTGTGAACGGAGTGTGTGAACGGAGGCATCCATCAGTGTGAACGGGAGGCATCCATCAGTGTGAACGGGAGGCATCCATCAGTGTGAACGGAGAGTGTGAACGGAGGCATCCATCAGTGTGAACGGAGGCATCCATCAGTGTGAACGGAGTGTGTGAACGGAGTGTGTGAACGGAGGCATCCATCAGTGTGAACGGGAGGCATCCATCAGTGTGAACGGGAGGCATCCATCAGTGTGAACGGAGTGTGTGAACGGAGGCATCCATCAGTGTGAACGGAGGCATCCATCAGTGTGAACGGAGGCATCCATCAGTGTGAACGGAGTGTGTGAACGGAGGCATCCATCAGTGTGAACGGAGTGTGTGAACGGAGGCATCCATCAGTGTGAACGGAGGCATCCATCAGTGTGAACGGAGGCATCCATCAGTGTGAACGGAGTGTGTGAACGGAGGCATCCATCAGTGTGAACGGAGGCATCCATCAGTGTGAACGGAGGCATCCATCAGTGTGAACGGAGTGTGTGAACGGAGGCATCCATCAGTGTGAACGGAGTGTGTGAACGGAGGCATCCATCAGTGTGAACGGAGTGTGTGAACGGAGGCATCCATCAGTGTGAACGGAGGCATCCATCAGTGTGAACGGAGTGTGTGAACGGAGGCATCCATCAGTGTGAACGGAGTGTGTGAACGGAGGCATCCATCAGTGTGAACGGAGGCATCCATCAGTGTGAACGGAGGCATCCATCAGTGTGAACGGAGTGTGTGAACGGAGGCATCCATCAGTGTGAACGGAGGCATCCATCAGTGTGAACGGAGGCATCCATCAGTGTGAACGGAGGCATCCATCAGTGTGAACGGAAGCATCCATCAGTGTGAACGGAGTGTGTGAACAGAGGCATCCATCAGTGTGAACGGAGGCATCCATCAGTGTGAACGGAGGCATCCATCAGTGTGAACGGAGGCATCCATCAGTGTGAACGGAGTGTGTGAACGGAGTGTGTGAACAGAGGCATCCATCAGTGTGAACGGAGTGTGTGAACGGAGGCATCCATCAGTGTGAACGGAGAGTGTGAACGGAGTGTGTGAACGGAGGCATCCATCAGTGTGAACGGAGGCATCCATCAGTGTGAACGGAGTGTGTGAACGGAGTGTGTGAACGGAGGCATCCATCAGTGTGAACGGAGTGTGTGAACGGAGGCATTCATAAGTGTGAACGGAGTGTGTGAACGGAGGCATCCATCAGTGTGAACGGAGGCATCCATCAGTGTGAACGGAGTGTGTGAACGGAGGCATCCATCAGTGTAAACGGAGTGTGTGAACGGAGGCATCCATCAGTGTAAACGGAGTGTGTGAACGGAGGCATCCATCTGTGTGAACGGAGTGTGTGAACGGAGTGTGTGAACGGAGGCATCCATCAGTGTGAACGGAGGCATCCATCAGTGTGAACGGAGGCATCCATCAGTGTGAACGGAGGCATCCATCAGTGTGAACGGAGGCATCCATCAGTGTGAACGGAGGCATCCATCAGTGTGAACGGAGGCATCCATCAGTGTGAACGGAGGCATCCATCAGTGTGAACGGAGTGTGTGAACAGAGGCATCCATCAGTGTGAACGGAGTGTGTGAACGGAGGCATCCATCAGTGTGAACGGAGTGTGTGAACGGAGGCATCCATCAGTGTGAACGGAGTGTGTGAACGGAGGCATCCATCAGTGTGAACGGAGTGTGTGAACGGAGGCATCCATCAGTGTGAACGGAGAGTGTGAACGGAGTGTGTGAACGGAGGCATCCATCAGTGTGAACGGAGGCATCCATCAGTGTGAACGGAGTGTGTGAACGGAGGCATCCATCAGTGTGAACGGAGTGTGTGAACGGAGGCATCCATCAGTGTGAACGGAGTGTGTGAACGGAGGCATTCATAAGTGTGAACGGAGTGTGTGAACGGAGGCATCCATCAGTGTGAACGGAGGCATCCATCAGTGTGAACGGAGTGTGTGAACGGAGGCATCCATCAGTGTAAACGGAGTGTGTGAACGGAGGCATCCATCAGTGTAAACGGAGTGTGTGAACGGAGGCATCCATCTGTGTGAACGGAGTGTGTGAACGGAGGCATCCATCTGTGTGAACGGAGTCATCCATCAGTGTGAACGGAGGCATCCATCAGTGTGAACGGAGGCATCCATCAGTGTGAACGGAGTGTGTGAACGGAGGCATCCATCAGTGTGAACGGAGTGTGTGAACGGAGGCATCCATCAGTGTGAACGGAAGCATCCATCAGTGTGAACGGAGGCATCCATCAGTGTGAACGGAGGCATCCATCAGTGTGAACGGAGTGTGTGAACGGAGGCATCCATCAGTGTGAACGGAGTGTGTGAACGGAGGCATCCATCAGTGTGAACGGAGAGTGTGAACGGAGTGTGTGAACGGAGGCATCCATCAGTGTGAACGGAGGCATCCATCAGTGTGAACGGAGTGTGTGAACGGAGGCATCCATCAGTGTGAACGGAGTGTGTGAACGGAGGCATCCATCAGTGTGAACGGAGTGTGTGAACGGAGGCATTCATAAGTGTGAACGGAGTGTGTGAACGGGAGGCATCCATCAGTGTGAACGGAGGCATCCATCAGTGTGAACGGAGTGTGTGAACGGAGGCATCCATCAGTGTAAACGGAGTGTGTGAACGGAGGCATCCATCAGTGTAAACGGAGTGTGTGAACGGAGGCATCCATCTGTGTGAACGGAGTGTGTGAACGGAGGCATCCATCAGTGTGAACGGAGGCATCCATCAGTGTGAACGGAAGCATCCATCAGTGTGAACGGAGGCATCCATCAGTGTGAACGGAGGCATCCATCAGTGTGAACGGAGTGTGTGAACGGAGGCATCCATCAGTGTGAACGGAGTGTGTGAACGGAGGCATCCATCAGTGTGAACGGAGGCATCCATCAGTGTGAACGGAGTGTGTGAACGGAGGCATCCATCAGTGTGAACGGAGTGTGTGAACGGAGGCATCCATCAGTGTGAACGGAGGCATCCATCAGTGTGAACGGAGGCATCCATCAGTGTGAACGGAGTGTGTGAACGGAGGCATCCATCAGTGTGAACGGAGTGTGTGAACGGAGGCATCCATCAGTGTGAACGGAGGCATCCATCAGTGTGAACGGAGGCATCCATCAGTGTGAACGGAGGCATCCATCAGTGTGAACGGAGGCATCCATCAGTGTGAACGGAGGCATCCATCAGTGTGAACGGAAGCATCCATCAGTGTGAACGGAAGCATCCATCAGTGTGAACGGAAGCATCCATCAGTGTGAACGGAAGCATCCATCAGTGTGAACGGAAGCATCCATCAGTGTGAACGGAGTGTGTGAACGGAGTGTGTGAACGGAGGCATCCATCAGTGTGAACGGAGGCATCCATCAGTGTGAACGGAGGCATCCATCAGTGTGAACGGAGTGTGTGAATGGAAGCATCCATCAGTGTGAACGGAGGCATCCATCAGTGTGAACGGAGGCATCCATCAGTGTGAACGGAGTGTGTGAACGGAGGCATCCATCAGTGTGAACGGAGGCATCCATCAGTGTGAACGGAGGCATCCATCAGTGTGAACGGAGGCATCCATCAGTGTGAACGAGAGAATGGGGAAAACTAACATCTTGAAGATCAGTCTGTTACCTGTAAGTTTCCACTATTAAGAACAACACAATACTCATTATATATAATTACACGGCTGGACTAGTTCTGTTTTGCAAGAACAAATAATTCAAAATTCAAACAGCGAAACAGATATCAAAGAAATGTATACAGACCAAAATAAACAATCAATTATAACATTTGTATAGAATTATTTAGCCAGTAACTGTAATTATAACAAGTCCAGTCATGGAGTTTTCCAAAAAATATTAATAATTTTTATTTAAATAAACAGAACAATTCCCTACCTTCTAAGAGAGATACCAAACAGGGGATATCATCAATGAACATAATCCCTCCTGAGAGAATCTGGAGACTCCGCACAGGGGGAGATTTGTTATAAAATGCGTAATAACAGCAGGAAACATTTTTTCAAGCATTAAAGCTAAAGTGACATGGGGTCTTAAAAATCCATGAAGGGGGTCTCTGTGCCTCACAAATGCCGCCACAAGGGGGCAGCCATCAGCTCCTCCACAAGGCACTCATTTCAGATACTTTGGCGGAAAGAATTTTGTTAAAGTTTGCTTCTTTGTTAAAGTTTGCTCTTCTTCAGGCTTGGTCTCCAGCCATGTATATGTATGAGCGGCCGCTCTGAAGGAATTTGGCTTCCTGGACACGTATGAAAACATTAAGCATGAAGTGGGCATTGGAGAATAATCGAACAACCATTAAAAATTTAGCGGACATTGTTTTATTAATAAAAGTCATGCTGTTGTGGCAAACATTTGGTAGTGTTCAAACAGACGGCGTTTACTAAATAACATTTAAGCTGCTTAATAATTCTGCACATCCTTAAAAAAATAAATTGTGCAATGAGGGGCTACAGCCGCAGATCCCACTAAGACATGTAATATTTGGTAGATCTGGAAAAAATACGATACAGTGAAGTGTCTAAAAATTATGCATTTTATGCATAATTTAGTGGTTCAGTAGTGGACAACCCCTTTAAGAGTTCTCATCCACTATTTAAAAACTTTAAGTGACCCAAACAACTCCTCTTCCATGGACCACATTAGTTTCTGGGGGCAATTATACTGGTGTGCCAACCACCATCCCCTTCCTCAGCACCAGCTCCATGTAGACTGATGATTGCTAACCTTGCACCGTTGACTTTACCTGCATCAACATTGGGAATCAGCGTCCTCCAGCTCCAGGGGCACTGCACTCACAGGAGCATCAATGCGCGCTCTTCGATTACACAGGTGACTATATGATAATTACCGCTCTATAAACACCTTCAATATATCACTCTGAAATCACCTCCCCACCCTCACCTCTTCCCTCAGTGCTTCTGGTGCTGCAATATTTTACCATATGGACCACATCTAGACCAAGAACAGACCAAGCGGCACAAAAGTGGGGACACTCCAAACTGTGAAACCTGACCACACCTTTATTAAAGCGCACCCCCAGACTTACTCTGAGCGAAGCTTCTGGAGAGACGAAGAATGTAATTCACTGTAAAGACAAAAAAACATTGAATAAGCAGTTAGAAATCACCACCAGGGGTCGCTGTGCTCAGAATATAATACATACAGCAATTACAGAAGCCCCCCTATTATTCCCCCAGGGGTCTGCCCACCTGGAGAGAGATGGCTGCAGCTGCTCTTCTGCAAAATCTTCCTCATCACTCAGCGGAAAGTGTTCTGCATTTCTCTCCTGGTGAAACAATCACAAATAATATTCTGCTATTAAAGCCGAAGCTCAAATTCTGCACTGAATCTTTTACAGCTTCTGCAGTATATCCTGTATATACCCCGTATATCTAGAGAGGTCAGGAGAGAATCATTTTATATACCATAGGAGAATATTTATATAATTATCATTTTTTACACACACACACATATATACGGTGTATATATATATATATACGGTATATATATATATATATATATATATATATATATATATATATAGACATATACATATATACGTAATGATATGAAATACAGTACAGTTTGGACACACCTTCTCAACAAAGTTTATTATTTTCATGACTGTAAATTGTAGAATCACATTGAAGGCATCAAAACTATGAATTATCACATGTGGAATGAAATACTTAACAAAAAAGTGTGAAACAACTGAAAATATGTCTTCTATTCTAGGTTCTTCACAGTCGCCGCCTTTTGCTGTGATTCCTGCTTTGCACACTCTTGGCATTCTCTTGATGAGCTACAAGAGGTAGTCACCGGAAATGGTCTTCACTTCACAGGTGCGCCCTGTCAGGTTTAACAAGTGGGATTTCTTGCCTTATAAATGGGGTTGGGACCATCAGTTGTGTTGTGCAGAAGTCTGGTGGATACAGCAGATAGTCCTACTGAATAGACTGTTAGCTGCTTTTTTTCTTGCCATAATACAAATTCTAAGTAAAGAAAAACGAGCGCCCATCATTACTTTAAGAAATGAAGGTCAGTCAGTCCGAAAAATTGGGAAAACTTTGAAAGTCTCCCCAAGTGCAGTGGCAAAAACCATCAAACGCTACAAAGAAACTGGCTCACATGAGGACCACCCCAGGAAAGGAAGACCAAGAGTCACCTCTGCTGCAGAGGATAAGTTTATCCGAGTCACCAGCCTCAGAAATCGCAGGTTAACAGCAGCTCAGATTAGAGACCAGGTCAATGCCACACAGAGGTCTAGCAGCAGACACATCTCTAGAACAACTGTTAAGAGGAGACTTTGTGCAGCAGTCTTCATGGTAACATAGCTGCTAGGAAACCACTGCTAAGGACAGGCAACAAGCAGAAGAGGACACAAGGAATGGACATTAGACTAGTGGAAATCTGTGCTTTGGTCTGATGAGTCCAAATCTGAGATCTTTGAATCCAACCACCGTGTCTTTGTAGAAAAGGTGAACAGATGGACTCTACATACCTGGTTCCCACCGTGAAGCATGGAGGAGGAGGTGTGATGGTGTGGGGGGGCTTTGCTGGTGACACTGTTGGGGATTTATTCACAATTGAAGGCATACTGAACCAGCATGGCTACCACAGCATCTTGCAGCGGCATGCTATTCCATCCGGTTTGCGTTTAGTTGGAACATGATTTATGTTTCAACAGGAAATTGACCCCAAGCACCCCTCCAGGCTGTGTAAGGGCTATGTGACTAAGAAGGAGAGTGATGGGATGCTACGCCAGATGACCTGGCCTCCACAGCCACCAGACCTGAACCCAATCGAGATGGTTTGGGGTGAGCTGGACCACAGAGTGAAGGCAAAAGTGCCAACAAGTGCTAAGCATCTCTGGGAACTCCTTCAAGACTGTTGGAAAACCATTTCCGGTGACTGCCTCCTGAAGCTCATCGAGAGAATGCCAAGAGTGTGCAAAGCAGAAATCAAAGCAAAAGGTGGCTACTGTGAAGAACCTGGAATATAAGACATATTTTCAGTTGTTTCACACTTTTTTGTTAAGTATTTCACTCCACATGTGTTACTTCATAGTTTTGATGCCTTCATTGTGAATCTACAATTTTCAGAGTCATGAAAATAAACAAAACTCTTTGAATGAGAAGCTGTGTCCAAACTAAATATATATATATATAATATAAATATATATATAATATATAAAAATATTATTACTCCGGGTAATGCCAGGCATTTATATCTCTAATTTCTGTAATCTCTATATCTAAAAGAAAACAGAATGAAACAGGGGTTCCCTTGCTGGTACTAACCTGACTTCAAACTGGGCTGGCAGCACCTTTACAAATGTGAACAGTGACTGTCTCTCTCCCAGTCGCTGTCTCTATGTCTCTGTCTGTCTATTTCTATCTATCTTTGTATCAGTCTGTCTCTCTCTCTCTATATATATATTATATAATAAATAAATTATATATATATATATATATCTGTCTCTCTTTCCCCGTCTGTGTCTGTCTCTCTCTATCCGTCTCTCCACTGACATCTTATTACCTCACACATAAGCTTCTTATACTAACAATGTCTTTTGTTCCTATAGCAACAGCTGCTATTAAAACAAGTAGTTGCAGGCTCCATTTACTTTAATGGAGGCATGTTTTTTGGTGAGTAACTGTAAAGCGCGGGGTTCATTTTTCCAGTCAAAACAGTCTACAAAGTTTCCCTGGGTCACATGAAGCGTCTGTGCAAAATTTTGTGATTCTACATGCGACGGTGTGGATTCCTTTAGTGGACATACATACATACAGCTTTATATATGGTTGTTTTTTGCTTTTTACTTTACACTAGAAGGTGATCCGATTCTAACGCATATATATATATATATATGTTGTTGTGTGTAGTTGCCAGTATTTGTGTAGGGCGCTGTAAATGTTCTGGGTGTTGGGGGTGTGAGAGCGGTGTTGTTTGTGTTGTGCTGTGTGTGTTGCGTTTGTGGAGCGCTGTGTGTCTGCAGTGTTGTGTGTGTGTGTGTTGCACAGTTTGTGTAAGTGGGGTGCGTGTGTGTGTTTTGGGGGGAGGGTGTACACCCACATCGTGCTCCATCCCCCATGCTGCGCACGCCTCACAGAGGGCTATAATAGGAGGAGTAGTCCTGGGGGGCGGAGCCAAGCCGGCAATGCGACAGTTGTCACTGTAATGACGTCATTTTGGAGCAAGACAGAATAAGGCAATTATGTATATAGATACAATACAAAAGTCATACATAACGAATTTTGACTTGGATGAGCCATGTATAACATTTTTGTCAGTGTTTAAAATACAATAAGGAGAACAAAACAGAAGGAAAAAATAAAAGGTGGGTCAGATCAGCTGCTAATATCAATCGTTACCAATCACAAATAAGAGGTCACAGGTCAGGATAAATATAGAATAAAAAAAGAAGAGGGAAAACAATTTCCAGTCTTAGAAAATATAAATAGGAACTGGGTGAGGACTTATTACCCCGAATTGTAGCTACAAGTCCGGCTCACAGCACACAAAACCACACACGATTGTCATCGCTCGGCTCCATCTTCTCCGGGGAAGCCGCAGCTCGGGCGCATATCACTAATGTAACTGCCACAATGTAGCTTTTATTACATGTTGTAAATGATAAAGTCTTCAGCTTTACAAACACAACAAACACAGCGCGAGGACAGGGCTTCAGCTTTACACACAGCGCGAGGACAGGGCTTCAGCTTTACACACAGCGCGAGGACAGGGCTTCAGCTTTACACACAGCGCGAGGACAGGGCTTCAGCTTTACACACAGCGCGAGGACAGGGCTTCAGCTTTACACACAGCGCGAGGACAGAGCTTCAGCTTTACACACAGCGCGAGGACAGAGCTTCAGCTTTACACACAGCGCGAGGACAGGGCTTCAGCTTTACACACAGCGCGAGGACAGGGCTTCAGCTTTACACACAGCGCGAGGACAGGGCTTCAGCTTTACACACAGCGCGAGGACAGGGCTTCAGCTTTACACACAGCGCGAGGACAGGGCTTCAGCTTTACACACAGCGCGAGGACAGGGCTTCAGCTTTACACACAGCGCGAGGACAGGGCTTCAGCTTTACACACAGCGCGAGGACAGGGCTTCAGCTTTACACACAGCGCGAGGACAGGGCTTCAGCTTTACACACAGCGCGAGGACAGGGCTTCAGCTTTACACACAGCGCGAGGACAGGGCTTCAGCTTTACACACAGCGCGAGGACAGGGCTTCAGCTTTACACACAGCGCGAGGACAGGGCTTCAGCTTTACACACAGCGCGAGGACAGGGCTTCACATTCTGCAACTATGCATTGTTAATCTGGTCATTTCTACTTCAAAAACTCATGACTTAACACTCGAACTACTGAGGTAGTCATTTACTAATTTGCACCATGTATTTCTATATAGGTGTCACGAGTCCAGTAGTTCTAGTGTTAAATATTTCAATTTAATATAAGTTTCAGTGCAACAGACTCAGCTCCTGCCCCATCCACCTGCCCCACACCTCTGCTCCTGCCCCATCCACCTGCCCCACACCTCTGCTCCTGCCCCATCCACCTGCCCCACACCTCTGCTCCTGCCCCATCCACCTGCCCCACACCTCTGCTCCTGCCCCATCCACCTGCCCCACACCTCTGCTCCTGCCCATCCACCTGCCCCACACCTCAGCTCCTGCCCCATCCACCTGCCCCACACCTCAGCTCCTGCCCCATCCACCTGCCCCACACCTCAGCTCCTGCCCCATCCACCTGCCCCACACCTCAGCTCCTGCCCCATCCACCTGCCCCACACTCAGCTCCTGCCCCATCCACCTGCCCCACACCTCAGCTCCTGCCCCACACCTCAGCTCCTGCCCCACACCTCAGCTCCTGCCCCATCCACCTGCCCCACACCTCAGCTCCTGCCCCATCCACCTGCCCCACACCTCAGCTCCTGCCCCATCCACCTGCCCCACACCTCAGCTCCTGCCCCATCCACCTGCCCCACACCTCAGCTCCTGCCCCTAGTCATCCACCTGCCCCACACCTCAGCTCCTGCCCCTAGTCCATCCACCTGCCCCACACCTCAGCTCCTGCCCCACACCTCAGCTCCTGCCCCTAGTCCATCCACCTGCCCCACACCTCAGCTCCTGCCCCTAGTCCATCCACCTGCCCCACACCTCAGCTCCTGCCCCTAGTCATCCACCTGCCCCACACCTCAGCTCCTGCCCCTAGTCATCCACCTGCCCCACACCTCAGCTCCTGCCCCTAGTCCATCCACCTGCCCCACACCTCAGCTCCTGCCCCTAGTCCATCCACCTGCCCCACACCTCAGCTCCTGCCCCTAGTCCATCCACCTGCCCCACACCTCAGCTCCTGCCCCTAGTCCATCCACCTGCCCCACACCTCAGCTCCTGCCCCTAGTCCATCCACCTGCCCCACACCTCAGCTCCTGCCCCTAGTCCATCCACCTGCCCCACACCTCAGCTCCTGCCCCTAGTCCATCCACCTGCCCCACACCTCAGCTCCTGCCCCATCCACCTGCCCCACACCTCAGCTCCTGCCCCATCCACCTGCCCCACACCTCAGCTCCTGCCCATCCACCTGCCCCACACCTCAGCTCCTGCCCCTAGTCCATCCACCTGCCCCACACCTCAGCTCCTGCCCCTAGTCCATCCACCTGCCCCACACCTCAGCTCCTGCCCCATCCACCTGCCCCACACCTCAGCTTCTGCCCCATCCACCTGCCCCATCCACCTGCCCCACACCTCAGCTCCTGCCCCTGCTCCATCCACCTGCCCCACACCTCAGCTCCTGCCCCATACTCCAGCTCCTGCCCCATCCACCTGCCCCACACCCCAGCTCCTGCCCCATCCACCTGCCCCACACCCCAGCTCCTGCCCCTGCTCCATCCACCTGCCCCACACCCCAGGTCCTGCCCCTGCTCCTGCTCCATCCACCTGCCCCACACCTCAGCTCCTGCCCCTGCTCCATCCACCTACCCCACACCTCAGCTCCTGCCCCTGCTCCATCCACCTACCCCACACCTCAGCTCCTGCCCCATCCACCTGCCCCACACCTCAGCTCCTGCCCCATCCACCTGCCCCACACCTCAGCTCCTGCCCCACACCTCAGCTCCTGCCCCACACCTCAGCTCCTGCCCCACACCCCAGCTCCTGCCCCACACCTCAGCTCCTGCCCCTGCTCCATCCACCTGCCCCACACCCCAGCTCCTGCCCCACACCTCAGCTCCTGCCCCTGCTCCATCCACCTGCCCCACACCTCAGCTCCTGCCCCACACCCCAGCTCCTGCCCCATCCACCTGCCCCACACCTCAGCTCCTGCCCCACACCTCAGCTCCTGCCCCACACCTCAGCTCCTGCCCCACACCTCAGCTCCTGCCCCACACCTCAGCTCCTGCCCCACACCCCAGCTCCTGCCCCACACCCCAGCTCCTGCCCCACACCCCAGCTCCTACTCCCACACACCTCAGCTCCTGCCCCACACCTCAGCTCCTGCCCCACACCCCAGCTCCTGCCCCACACCTCAGCTCCTGCCCCTGCCCCATCCACCTGCCCCACACCTCAGCTCCTGCCCCATCCACCTGCCCCACACCTCAGCTCCTGCCCCACACCTCAGCTCCTGCCCCACACCTCAGCTCCTGCCCCACACCCCAGCTCCTGCCCCACACCCCAGCTCCTGACCCACACCTCAGCTCCTGCCCCACACCCCAGCTCCTGCCTCCTGCCCCATCCACCTGCCCCACACCTCAGCTCCTGCCCCATCCACCTGCCCCACACCTCAGCTCCTGCCCCATCCACCTGCCCCACACCTCAGCTCCTGCCCTCCACCTGCCCTCAGCTCTGCCCACACCTCTGCAGGGCATGTATGGTAGATAATGTAATTGCTCGGTGCTATACATCATCCTCCACTTACCAGATCTGTGATTGGTGAGGAATCTCGCTCTGGTGTTTGTAATATGTCCCGAAAACTGGGGAAAAAGCAAAAACAACCCTGTAAAAACCAATGACATTAGATTCCCCGCGTTCTCCAGAGTCCTCCTCTGCACCCCCCACCCCCCACCCCCCCGCCAGTAAACATGCTCGTTGTAACCCAAGGTGCAGGTATTGAACATTTAGCAGCCCGGAGATTACGCTAAGAATGCAGTGAGCAGTCTATTCGGGGGTTGTACTTATTATATTACATGCTGCTGATGCCTCCTCTCCGGCTGGACCATCATCCTTTACCTGCTGAGATCTGTTTGAGTGGCTGCCACCGCCGCTGCACCCCTCCTTTTATGCCTTGGTGGGGTGTAATAACGAGATTGCGCCAGTGCGGACTTGGCCTGGGTCTTCAGGGTGCGGGGGGTGAATGGCCGCTCCTTGCTGGTGAAATGATGGGAGTGTTTCTCCAGCAGGTCCCCGCTACAGGTCTTGCCCTTTTTGTCCTGAAATTTGCAGGGACTGGTCCAGGAGGTGGCGTCACTGAGGGCGCTGTGGAGTGTGAAGAACTCGGGGGGCCGTGCCTGCATCCGGCCTGTGTGCCCGCCTGGAGACTGGAGGTGTCGGGGAGAGGAGAGGAAGGAGCTGGGGGAGCAAAGGGGTCCAGGGTCTGAATATGGGGAGAGTCTGAGGAGAGGAGACGACGGCTCAACACCTGCGAGAAACAGAAAAAACAAAACATTTCTATTAATTATTATTTTGTGATGTTTGTAAAGACTGTGCTTTATTCATCATTAATCCAAGATCTTTGTATTGTTTCCCATCACTGACAGCAAGCAGTGGTGATAGAAAAGCAGATTATAATGGGGCACGGCCCGGGAGGGGACGACCAGGATCCACAAAATATTCATGTCTGAATCTTCCAGAGATAAAACATTATTATTGTTGTGTGTAAATGATGATGACCTGGTTTCCTTTGCATTATTTGTGCATTGTTCTGTTATTTTCACCATTTCTCATTTTCAGAAAATAAATACAAAATTTGCACACGTCTGGACCCAGAGAGCGTCATAGGCTATGTTTTGAGGGGAAATTTTAACCCCGCGCTTTACAGTTATTCGCCAAAAAAACTGCCTCCATTAAAGCGAATGGAGCTCGGAGCTACAGTGCAGCCAGAACTTCAGAAGAATGCGCAGCCACGCCCTTATATGGAATGTTGGCGTGTCACAATGCAGCCAGGGAAAGAGGCAGACACAGAGAGGGAAAGAGGCAGACACAGACAGGGTAAGAGATAGACACAAAGAGACAGACAAAGAGACAGACTGACAGGGAAAGAGAGGGAAAGAGAGAGACATGTTAAGAGACAGACACAGAAAAAGAGACAGACACAGGGAAACAGACGGACAGGGAAAGAGACAGACACAGGGAAAGAGACAGACACAGGGAAAGAGACAGACACAGGGAAAGAGACAGACAGAGAAAGTAACAAAGATAGATAGACAAACAGGGAAAGAGATAGACGGAAAAAGAGACAGAGACAGTCAGAGACAGACAGGGAAAGAGACAGACAGAAAAAGAGATAGAGACAGAGAGATATATACAGAGGGGGAGACAGATAGAGAATGGGAGAGAAACAAAGAGACAGTTACTATCCCGGGCAGCGCCGGGTGCTATGTTGTGAGGCGAAATTTTAACCCCGCGTGTTCCAATTTAACAATTAATTTTGCCCCTATCTACATGATGGGGAAAAAGTGAAACGAAAAGTGTTAGGGGCAAATTGGCAGCTGCCAGATGTGAACAAGGAGGACTTAAAGAATGAGAGCGATGCCGCCAAAGAGTATATACCGTACAGTTACTAAGGTGGGGCCCCGACATGGGATACTCACCACACTCGGGGATATGAACACACACACAAAATGCTGCACACACTACCACATGCTTGAACACATATACCACCCTCAGCACACATCTCACCACACACACACCAACCTCACCACATAATCACTGTAAACACACACAAGTCTGGTACATATACCACCCTCAGCACACATCTCACCACACACACACCAACCTCACCACATAATCACCCTAAACACACACAAGTCTGGTACATATACCACCCTCAGCACACATCTCACCACACACACACCAACCTCACCACATAATCACCCTAAACACACACAAGTCTGGTACATATACCACCCTCAGCACACCTCTCACCACACATACACCAACCTCACCACATAATCACCCTAAACACACACAAGTCTGGTACATATACCACCCTCAGCACACATCTCACCACACATACACCAACCTCGCCACATAATCACCCTAAACACACACAAGTCTGGTACATATACCACCCTCAGCACACATCTCACCACACATACACCAACCTCGCCACATAATCACCCTAAACACACACAAGTCTGGTACATATACCACCCTCAGCACACATCTCACCACACACACACCAACCTCACCACATAATCACCCTAAACACACACAAGTCTGGTACATATACCACCCTCAGCACACATCTCACCACACATACACCAACCTCACCACATAATCACCCTAAACACACACAAGTCTGTATACATACACCACCCTCAGCACACATCTCACCACATACACCAACCTCACCACATAATCGCCCTAAACACACACAAGTCTGGTACATATACCACCCTCAGCACACATCTCACCACACATACACCAACCTCGCCACATAATCACCCTAACACACACAAGTCTGGTACATATACCACCCTCAGTACACATCTCACCACACACACACCAACCTCACCACATAATCACCCTAAACACACACAAGTCTGGTACATATACCACCCTCAGCACACATCTCACCACACATACACCAACCTCACCACATAATCACCCTAAACACACACAAGTCTGGTACATATACCACCCTCAGCACACATCTCACCACACATACACCAACCTCACCACATAATCGCCCTAAACACACACAAGTCTGGTACATATACCACCCTCAGCACACATCTCACCACACACACACACCAACCTCACCACATAATCGCCCTAACACACACAAGTCTGGTACATATACCACCCTCAGCACACATCTCACCACACATACACCAACCTCACCACATAATCGCCCTAAACACACACAAGTCTGGTACATATACCACCCTCAGCACACATCTTCACCACACATACAACAACCTCACCACATAATCGCCCTAAACACACACAAGTCTGGTACATATACCACCCTCAGCACACATCTCACCACACATACAACAACCTCACCACATAATCGCCCTAAACACACACAAGTCTGGTACATATACCACCCTCAGCACACATCTCACCACACATACACCAACCTCACCACATAATCGCCCTAAACACACACAAGTCTGGTACATATACCACCTCAGCACACATCTCACCACACAACAACAACCTCACCACATAATCACCCTAAACACACACAAGTCTGGTACATATACCACCCTCAGCACACATCTCACCACACACACATCAACCTCACCACATAATCGCCCTAAACACACACAAGTCTGGTACATATACCACCCTCAGCACACATCTCACCACACATACAACAACCTCACCACATAATCACCCTAAACACACACAAGTCTGGTACATATACCACCCTCAGCACACATCTCACCACACATACACCAACCTCACCACATAATCAGCCCTAAACACACACAAGTCTGGTACATATACCACCCTCAGCACACATCTCACCACACATACACCAACCTCACCACATAATCGCCCTAAACACACACAAGTCTGGTACGATATACCTCAGCACATCTCACACCACACACCTCACCACATAATCACCTAAACACACACAAGTCTGGTACATATACACCTCAGCACACATCTCCACACATACACAACTCGCATAATACCCTAAACACACAAGTCGACATATACAACTCAGCAGCACATATCACACATAATCTCATACACAACTCACCACACATCACTAAACACACACATAAGTCTGGTACAACATTACATTACACCTCAGCACACATCTCACCACACATACACACCTCACCACATAATCGCCTAAACACACACAAGTCTGGTACATATACCACCCTCAGCACACATCTCACCACACATACAACAACCTCACCACATAATCACCCTAAACACACACAAGTCTGGTACATATACCACCCTCAGCACACATCTCACCACACATACACCAACCTCACCACATAATCGCCCTAAACACACACAAGTCTGGTACATATACCACCCTCAGCACACCTCTCACCACACACACACCAACCTCACCACATAATCGCCCTAAACACACACAAGTCTGGTACATATACCTCCCTCAGCACACATCTCACCACACATACACCAACCTCACCACATAATCGCCCTAAACACACACAAGTCTGGTACATATACCACCCTCAGCACACATCTCACCACACACACACCAACCTCACCACATAATCGCCCTAAACACACACAAGTCTGGTACATATACCACCCTCAGCACACATCTCACCACACACACACCAACCTCACCACATAATCACCCTAAACACACACAAGTCTGGTACATATACCACCCTCAGCACACATCTCACCACACTTACACCAACCTCCCACATAATCACCCTAAACACACACAGGTCTGGTACATATACCACCCTCAGCACACATCTCACCACACATACACCAACCTCCCACATAATCACCCTAAACACACACAGGTCTGGTACATATACCACCCTCAGCACACATCTCACCACACACACACCAACCTCCCACATAATCACCCTAAACACACACAAGTCTGGTACATATACCACCCTCAGCACACATCTCACCACACACACACCAACCTCACCACATAATCACCCTAAACACACACAAGTCTGGTATATATACCACCCTCAGCACACATCTCACCACACATACACCAATCTCGCCACATAATCACCCTAAACACACACAAGTCTGGTACATATACCAGCCTCAGCACACATCTCACCACACACACACCAACCTCACCACATAATCGCCCTAAACACACACAAGTCTGGTACATATACCACCCTCAGCACACATCTCACCACACACACACCAACCTCACCACATAATCACCCTAAACACACACAAGTCTGGTACATATACCACCCTCAGCACACATCTCACCACACATACACCAACCTCCCACATAATCACCCTAAACACACACAAGTCTGGTACATATACCACCCTCAGCACACATCTCACCACACATACACCAACCTCACCACATAATCACCCTAAACACACACAAGTCTGGTACATATACCACCCTCAGCACACATCTCACCACACATACACCAACCTCACCACATAATCGCCCTAAACACACACAAGTCTGGTACATATACCACCCTCAGCACACATCTCACCACACATACACCAACCTCACCACATAATCGCCCTAAACACACACAAGTCTGGTACATATACCACCCTCAGCACACATCTCACCACACACACACCAACCTCACCACATAATCGCCCTAAACACACACAAGTCTGGTACATATACCACCCTCAGCACACATCTCACCACACACACACCAATCTCGCCACATAATCACCCTAAACACACACAAGTCTGGTACATATACCAGCCTCAGCACACATCTCACCACACACACACCAACCTCACCACATAATCGCCCTAAACACACACAAGTCTGGTACATATACCACCCTCAGCACACATCTCACCACACACACACCAACCTCATCACATAATCACCCTAAACACACACAAGTCTGGTACATATACCACCCTCAGCACACATCTCACCACACACACACCAACCTCACCACATAATCACCCTAAACACACACAAGTCTGGTACATATACCACCCTCAGCACACATCTCACCACACACACACCAACCTCACCACATAATCACCCTAAACACACACAAGTCTGGTACATATACCACCCTCAGCACACATCTCACCACACACACACCAACCTCACCACATAATCACCCTAAACACACACAAGTCTGGTACATATACCACCCTCAGCACACATCTCACGACACATACACCAACCTCCCACATAATCACCCTAAACACACACAAGTCTGGAACATATACCGCCCTCAGCACACATCTCACCACACATACACCAACCTCACCACATAATCACCCTAAACACACACAAGTCTGGTACATATACCACCCTCAGCACACATCTCACGACACATACACCAACCTCCCACATAATCACCCTAAACACACACAAGTCTGGTACATATACCACCCTCAGCACACATCTCACCACACATACAACAACCTCACCACATAATCACCCTAAACACACACAAGTCTGGTACATATACCGCCCTCAGCACACATCTCACCACACATACACCAACCTCACCACATAATCACCCTAAACACACACAAGTCTGGTACATATACCACCCTCAGCACACATCTCACCACACATACAACAACCTCACCACATAATCACCCTAAACACACACAAGTCTGGTACATATACCACCCTCAGCACACATCTCACCACACACACATCAACCTCCCACATAATCACCCTAACCACACACAAGTCTGGTATATATACCACCCTCAGCACACATCTCACCACACATACAACAACCTCGCCACATAATCACCCTAAACACACACAAGTCTGGTACATATACCACCCTCAGCACACATCTCACCACACACATACACCAACCTCGCCTACTAAACTACCCAGGACCCCGCGGCCCTCCCTTTATCCGCTCTTGCTTACTGTACTTGTCCCCACTTTTTGAGCTGAGTCCAGTACGACGTATCCAGGCTCCACAATGCTCCGAGCCGCACAGATCCAGGAGCATCTAACACATCCGGGGGGCTTTACTAGTCACTGCCTGGCATGTGGCACTGTATGTTTAGTAAGCGAAGCCTGGGGGGCTACGAACAGACGTCTTTCACAATAAGGGGGCTACAGCAAAGGTGGCATTACAAATGCAAGGGGGATTTTCTACCTAGAGCTTGATACGCTCATAACCCGGGCAAGCACAAACTCTTTTCGGAACGTACACTGTTTTGCCAAAGTTTGCGACCCTTTCATTTCACCAAATGATTTCTCATTTAAAGTGAAGTAAATCTAGACAAAAAAGAAACCAAAAATAATAAACAGTACTACAAAGGCATCCCGCCGCCCCCACACCTCCGCAGCCTCCCCCCGCCCCGACACTTCCGCAGCGCCCCCCACGCCCGACACCTCGCAGCGCCCCCCACGCCTGACACCTCTGCAGCCCCCCCGCCCTGACACCTCCACAGCGCCCCCCCACCCCCACGCCCGACACCTCCGCAGCGCCCCCCACGCCCGACACCTCCGCAGCGCCCCCCCACCCCACGCCCGACACCTCCGCAGCGCCCCCCCACGCCCGACACCTCCACAGCCCCCCCGCCCTGGACACCTCCGCAGCGCCCCCCACCCCCACGCCCGACACCTCCGCAGCCCCACGCCCTGACACCTCCGCAGCCGCCCCGACACCTCCGCAGCCGCCCCGACACCTCCGCAGGCGCCCCGACACCTCCGCAGCCGCCCCGACACCTCCGCAGCCGCCCGACACCCGCCCTGACACCTCCGCAGCGCCCCCCACCCCCGACACCTCCGCAGCCCCCCCCCGCCCCGACACCTCCGCAGCGCGCCCCACCCCCACACCCGACACCTCCGCAGCCCCCCCGACACCTCCGCAGCGCCCCCCACCTCCACAGCCCCCCCGCCCCGACACCTCCGCAGCGCCCCCACCCCCACGTTTGACACCTCCGCAGCCCCCCTGACACCTCCGCAGCCGCCCCGACACCTCCGCAGTCCCCCCGCCCCGACACCTCCGCAGCCCCCCGACACCTCCGCAGCCCCCCGACACCTCCGCAGCCCCCCGACACCTCCGCAGCCGCCCCGACACCTCCGCAGCCGCCCGACACCTCCGCAGCCGCCCCGACACCTCCGCAGCCGCCCCGACACCTCCGCAGCCGCCCCCCCACGCCCGACACCTCCGCAGCCCCCCCCCCCCCGCCCCGACACCTCCGCAGCCGCCCCGACACCTCCGCAGCCGCCCCGACACCTCCGCAGCCGCCCCCCCCCACGCCCGACACCTCCGCAGCCCCCCCGGCCCGACACCTCCGCAGCGCCCCGACACCTCCGCAGCCGCCCCCCCACGCCCGACACCTCCGCAGCCCCCCCGGCCCGAAACCTCCGCAGCCCCCGACACCTCCGCAGCC